>NW_007736822.1:41243-49941 GCF_000696425.1 Galeopterus variegatus
AAAAAAAAAAAAAGGAAAAAAAAAAAAAAAAAAAAAAAAAAAAAAAAAAGGAAACTATGAATAAAATATAACAACCATGGGATTCATATTTCCATACTGGCCAGCCACCAAAAGAAAAAAATAAAAGTAAAATAAAATATAACAACCATGAATATTTTTGTACTTAATAACAAAATTTTGAAATATTAAGCAAAAATTGGTAGATTTGGTAAAGGGTGCACACACACAAGAGATTACATTGTGTAATGTTGAATATACTAATCATCCTGATCTGAGCATCACATATTGCACACAGGTATTGATATTCAACGCTAGACCCCACAGATATGTGCAATTATATTTCAATAAAAAAATGCAAAAAATTAAAAATTTTTGTGTTTCAAATGACACTATCAAGAAAGTGAAAACACAGCCCATAGAATGGGAGAAAATATGTTCAAATCACACATCTGGTAAGGGATTGGTATCCAGAGTATATTCTTAAAACTCAACAATAAAAGACAAATAATCCAACTAGAAAATGGGCAAGTAACTTGAATAGCCATTTCTTCAAAGACATAAAAATGGCCAATAGGCACGTGAAAAGATGCTCAATATTATTAGTCATTAGAGAACGGTAAATTAAAACCACAATGAGATACCACTTTATACCCGCTAGGATGGTGCTGTGATCTGAATGTTTGTCCCCTCTAAAGACCATGTGGCAGCTTGGTCTCCAATCTGGCAGTGTTGAGAGGTGGGACCTTTGGGAGGTGATTGGATTGTGAGGGCTATGCCCTCATGAATGGATTAATTCACTCATGGATTAATGGGTTAATGGATGACTGGGTTATCACAGGAGTGGCACTGGTGGCTTTATAAGAAGAGCAAGTGAACACATTAGCACACTCTTGCTCCCCTTGCCATATGATACTCTGTATCACCTTGGAACTCTGCCAAGAGTTCCCACCAGGAAGAAGGTCCTCACCAGATGTGCCCCAACATCCTTGGATGTCTCAGCCTCCAGAAATGTAAGAAATAAATTTCATTTAGGGCCGGCCTGGTGGTGCACTGGAGAGTGCACCGCTTGGGAGTGCGGTGGCGCTCCCGCCGAGGGTTTGGATCCCATGTGGAGACTGCTTCCCGCTCACTGGCTTAGCGTGGTGCGGGTGCAACACCGAGGGTTGCGATCCCGTTGCCGGTCAGTAAAAAAGACAAAAAGGAAAAAAAAAAAAGAAAGAAATTTCATTTATTTATAAATTACTCCGTTTCAGGTATTCTGTTATAAGGGACAGAAAATGAACTAATACAGATGGCTATAATAAAAAATAAAGTAACTACTGTTGGTGAGAAAATGGAGAAATTGGAACCCTCATTTACTGATGATAGGATGTAAAATGGTGCAGCCACTTTGGAAAACAGTTTGGCATTTACTCAAAACATTAAACATAGAACTAACATGTGCACCAGAAATTTCACTCCTAGGTATCCAAGAGAAACATGTCCACACAAAAATTTGTACCTAAAGGTTCACAGCAGCCTATTCATAATGGCCAAAACGTGGAAACAACCCAAATATCCACCAACTGATGAGTGAAGCGTTCCATAATGGATATTATAATGGATATTATTCAGCAATAAAAAATAATGAAGTTCTCAAAAGAAGACATAGAAACAGCCAAAAGAGATATTTTAAAAAAAGAAGGAGCTTAACATCGCTAATAATCAGTGTAATGAAAATTAAAACCACAATGAGGTATCACCTCATGCTTGTTAGAATGACTGTTATCTGAAAGATGAACCATAATAGGTTGGTGAGGATGTAGAGAAAAGGGAACCCTTCTACATTATTGGTGAAAATGTAAATTAGTACAATCATTACAGAAAAATATATAGAGGTTACTTGAAGAATTAAAAATAGAACTACCATAGGCTGACAGGTTAGCTCAGTTGGTTAAAGCAGAGGGTTATAACACCAAGGTCAAGGATTCAGATCCCTGTACCAGACAACTGCAAAAAATAAATAAATAAATAAATAAAAATAGAACTACTATATGATGCAGCAATCCTACTGGGTAAATATACGAAGGATATAAGGCCAGTATGTCAACGAGATATCTATGCACTCCCATTTTTATTGCAGTATTATTCACAATAGACAAGTTATGGAATCAACCTAAGTGTCCATCAATGGTCAAATGGATAAAGAAAATGTAGCCTATATGCACAATAGAATACTACTCAGCCTTTGAAAAAGGAAGTACTGTCATTTTCAAAGATATGGATGAACCTGAAGACATTAGGTTAAGTGAAATAAGCCAGGCACAGAAAGACGAATGCCACATTTATACGTGGAATTTAAAAAAACCAAACTCAGAGAAACAGAGTGAAACGCTGGTTACCAGAGGCTGGGTTTGGGGGAATTGAGGAAATATTGGTCAAAGGACACACAATTTCAGTTAGACAGGAGGAATAAGTTCAAGAGATCTGTAAAGAAAGTATATATTCTTTTCAAATACATACAGAATCATTCACAATTACTAACCGTGTATTAGCATAAATAAGAAATACCCACCAATTCTGATAGCTTACTATATATAGTCACATTCATTGACCACAATGCAGTAAAATTATAAATTAACTACAAAAAATATTTAAAAAATTATCTGTACCACATAAAAAACTCAAATAACTCTTAGGTTAAAGAAAATAAAAATTAAGCTATAATATATTTAGAAGTAAACAGCAGGAAAAACCTTGTATAGCAAATCTTATGGGATGCAACCAAGAGAGAGTCAAGGGGAAATTTAAAGTTTTAAATATAATTTTTTAAGGAAATAAGAAATAATAAAATAAAGTTGGCTAAGTTTTAAACTTAAAAAAAAGAAAAGAGAAAGATGAGATATTAAGAAAACAGAAAACAAATAAAAACAGCAAATATAAAACCTCATTACTTGAAAATACTCACAGGCAAACACCAAAAGATAGATATTGACAAGTAACAAGGAAAAGAGAGACACCCAAATGACAAGATTAGGAACAAAAATGGATTATACATAGGAGAATAAAATATTATAAGAAGGAACACTGGTAAATGTGAATATCCAGATAAAACGGACTCTTTAAAAAAAACATAAATCACTGAAATTGACCCAGTAGGATACTTAAATAGACCAACAGCATGGAAGAAATCAAAATGGTAGTTATTAACCTGTCTGTACAAAAGTCACTAGGATGACTGCTGTAAATTCTTCAGAAAATAGGTACAGTGAATTATTATTATTCATGATAACTTTTTCTGTCAAGTCACTGCTAACACTGAATTAGAAAATACTGAACCATTGTTCCTAGGGGAAAAACAGGGTTAGGTGTGAGCCACTAGCCATAACATTCTCATTAACTGGTCAATACATAACTTTGTTTTATGTGTGTTTCTGTTTAAAGACATTTTAATACATACTGTTGACTCACTAACATTCATTCATTAGCAGCAATAAAACATGCCTCAACAAAGCTTATTTAATGCACATATTTCCTTCATAAGGCATATCACAGCCTTCTTGCTTAGGAATACTAGACAGCACTTGAGCAGTATGCTTGGGGGCCATTTTAAACTGAAAAATCACCATCAGAAAGCACAAAAAATGTAAAAAGCATAGCAGGAAATAGACCATGAAAAGGACATTTGTTTACAGTATGAGCTGAAACAAGAAGCCAGAATGTTGCTTTGTTTGATCTCAGCTGGCTAGTGCACGTAGAATGGCTAAAAGTTTTTGTCAGTCTGCTTATGTTAACAAATGAACACGAAAGTGCTGCAAGTATTGATTTTGGGGTTACAAATCAATTTTAGCTAGTAGGCAAATTAACAAATATAGAGTCCATGAATAATGAGGCTCAACTGTAACTTCTAATGTATCAAACTGCTCCAAGACAGAAAAATATGATACCAAATATGATACCCTGATACCAAAATAAGCTGAGAACCACACAAGAAAAGAAAATTATAGGCTCATTTCATTATAAACAAGGAATCCAAAATGTTATATAAAATACTGGCAAGTTGAATCCCCCAGGAGTTAAAGGACAGAATATTAGGTATATCTGAGGAATTCAAGAATGGTTCATAATTGGAAAACACATTGGTTTACATCTTAGTTTGAGTGGCTATAACAAAACACCATGGACTGGGTAGCTTAAAAACAACAGAAATTTATTTCTCACAGTCTGGAGGTTGGGAAATACAAGCTCAAGGTGCTAACAGATTCAGTGTCTGGTGAGAGCCCTTTTTCTGGTTCATAGATGGCACGTTCTTGCTGTATCTTCACATGGTGTGAGGGGCAAGGTAGCTCTCTGAGGTCTCTTTTATAAGGGCACTAATACCAATCATGAGAGCTCCACCCTCATGACCTAATCTCCTCTCAACAGCCCTACCTCCTGATACCTTCACACTGCTCATTAGGTTTTAACATACGGAGTTTGGGGGAAGAAGGGAACACAAATATTCAGACCATAGCAGTATTTTAATTAACACTTTAAAGGAATAAAACCATATTAACTCAATATCTGCAAAAAACAGCATTTGATAATATTTAACATTCAATCATGATGGAAAAATTTTCACAAATTTCTCTCTCTCTTTTTTTTTTTTAAAGATAACCAGTAAGGGGATCTTAACCCTTGACTTGGTGTTGTCAGCACCACGCTCACCCAGTGAGCTAACCACTCATCCCTATATGGGATCCAAACCCATGGCCTTGGTGTTATCAGCACCACGCTCTCCCGAGTGAGCCATGGGCTGGCCCCAAATTTTCACAAATTTCTTAGCAAACCAGGACTTTCAGCAATGCTTGGCCACCAGCCTGAGGATAAAGTCAAAACAAGAGATAGACAAAACAGGGAGACTTTCATAAAAGCAGAGCTGCAACTTGACATGTTATACCTTGAACTACTCTGTCTTGGAATTTCCTGGTATGTCAGATAATATATTCCTGCATCAGTTAAGCTAATCTTAGTCCAATGTTTTAGTTACTTCCTAATTAATCTGAAAAGCAAGACCTAAAACAGTCAATGATTTCAGATTTATAAGATTACCTACCTAAAAGGGAAACACACACACACCCACCCCTCCATGTATCCTATCTTATGAACTATTTAAAACAAGAAGTTTTAATAAAGTGGCCAGACATAGGAATGGCATATAAAAATCAATAGCTTGAGCATCATTATAAACTTGGAATAGGCAAAGATTTTTTAAGCTAATCACAAAAAGCAATAGCAATAAAGAAAAAAATGATAAATTAGACTAAATCCAAAGACGCTATTAAGAGAGCGGAAAAAAGCTGTCCTCAGATGGGGAAAGCAATACATTGGCAATACATACATGTGACAAATAACTCATATCCAGGATGTATATAGAACTCCTGCAAAGTGATAAGAAAAATGTAGACACAAAAGAAAAATGAGCAAAAGGCTTGAACAGGCACTTCACAAATGATATCCAAATGGCTCAGTACTCATTTGGAAATGTGCCTGACTTCATTAATTATCAGAGAAGTGCAAAAATTAAAGCAAAGGCTACTATTACATTAAATGGCAAAAATAAAAATGAAAAAAAAAAAACCCAACAACAACATGCAGAATACCAAGTGTTGGCAAGGGTGCAGAACAACTAGAACTCTGAAATACTATGGGTTAAATATTAAATTTAACTGGAATTCTCACACATTGTTGGGGGTACTGTAAACTGATGCAACCACTCTAGACATCTGTTTGGCAGTATCTATGAAACCTATGACTAAGCCATTCTAGTCCTAGTATGTAACCCATGAAAATGCTTAAGTTCAAATGTATAAGACATGTTCAAGAATGTTTATAGAAGTACTATTTGTAATAGTCCCAAACTATCCAGTGCTCATAAAAATAGCATAGATAACAAAATAAAATACTATTTAGCAATAAGAATACACAAATGCCTACTGTACACAATAAGGATGAATCTTGCAAACATAATGTGGCATGAAGGAAGCCAGATATAAAAGAGTTTATAATGTATGAGTACATTATATGAAATTCAAAACAGGCAAAATTATTGCATGGTGTCAGAAGTTAGGATAGTAGTTACCCTTGGGGTGGGAAGGAAACATGAAGGAGACATCTTTTCTTGATCCGGCTTCTGGTTACAGGTAGGTATTGAGTTTATGAAACTTTATTGAACTACACACTTTTGTGCAGATAAGTTTTTTCAATAAAATCATTTTCCAAAAGACTGCTGTAAAAAAAAATCAAGAACTTTCTTATTCATGATCAATAACCAGTTAGTGAATGTATTAGAAGAAAATATCCCATTCAAAATAGAAATAAATAGTAAAGTGCATCTAGGAACAAACCCACAGGAAATTCTGTAGACACCTTTGGAAAGAATAAAGAATTTTTTAGCAAATAAAGATATTCGCTAAAGAAAAAATCCCTATAATTCACAGCCCAGTCATACCTGCAGAAACATGGCTGCAAGTGTGAACAACCCTCCTGTTGTTCCCCACACACAACACGGATAGCTCTGAGATTGATGAGAGATTAATGCCATCTCTGAGGCTCAGAACAGTTCAGATTGTCAAGGAATCTCACATTCATTAAAGGACTGGAAGAAAAGTGGGAAATATGTAAGTATTACTTGGCATTGCACTTGATTAAAAAATAAAGGGAAATCGAAACTCTCTGACTAGTGCTGTGCCCTGGTGTTGTGTAAATTCCATTTTACTGTATTTATAAAAAGGAATCAAAGTTCATGCAGTTCAGAAAGGTCAGAAAGGGGAAATAGCTCTGATTTTGGCATCTGCCAAAGATAAGACCATGCCCTGTTAGATATCAGGGCACAATATAAAACTCTAGAAATTAAAACAGTGTGGAATTAGCACAAGAATTGATAAACTAACCAATGCAATGGAATAAAGAATTAAGAAATAGACCCCTTCATAAAGCACCCAAACTTATACTAGTAGAACTATTTACTTATTAATTTATCATGAACTCAACACTATTGACTGAATAAGGTACAATATTATTATGTGTCATGTACACTGTTTCTGCACTTACTTAAGCTCTGAATTCTGTTATTAGAATAACAGATTCAACAGAAGGAAAAATATACTGAATTCTATACTCCCTTATAAATATTTGACTGATGTTAAATAAAATACTTATTGTCCTCAAACAGTATTTTGAATAAAATGTTTATTATCCCCAAACACTATTTTTCTGTATTTCGATTTTTTCCATTGGCTTGTGTAACTTAAAAATGAAGACAAAACTATAGAAGTTAATCTTATTACAAAAACTGTATTTGTGGTAAAAACTGAGATGAGTGAATATTAACGGGTTAAGTATCAAAAAGCTATCTGACTGTAGGTGATGAACTGCCAGCATCAGCCTATAAAGAAGATTTTACTCCTGGTCTTGTCAGCTGACACCACACTGGCATTCAGAGAAGGGCCTTTACACTTTGGCCCAATGGCTGAATTCTGCTCCTAGTGTCTATATTGGATTTTCAACTCTGCAGGAAACTTTTAGAAACATGAATTTACAAAATTCATTGAGTGGAATGCATGTAAGTCACTGGGATACATTTGAGGAAATGCTTCTGACTGTGAAAGTGTCCACAGACTAATGAAAGGGGATAAAGACAGGCAAAAAAATTGCAGCTGGGTAGCTCTTCTTCTGACAGTGTAAGTTAGAAGTATCCTTTGAAATTCTGAGAAAGCCAGATCATTTTTGTCCAGATTTTCAGGGTCCCACCTGTGAGAGGAAGTCTGAAATTTCTCTCTAGGTAGCTCCAGGACGTTACTAATAGTCATTTTTTCTCCCTGGATTTGATATGCACTGTCATGTTACTACTTGTCATAAACAGATCTAAAATACAGTTAACACACATAAGAGGCTCGTGCTTGTGGCCAAAGAGGAAGACATAATTCACATAAAAAAATGAAGGAGGTCCATCACTTAGCTAAATGTGGAGGAAAACCAGAAAAGGCGGCACAGTGGATAAGGGACTCAGAAAAAGATGAGGTCCTGTTCTCTGAGAACAAAGCTAGTGAGAAACAGAAGGCAGGGCTTAGATATATCAGGGGTCATGTGGAACTGGATTTCTTCTGAGAGTTTAAGGTGTTTTGCAAACATAGATTAATCATCCTACTATTCTTGTGTGTCTGCGCATGTGTGTTTTTATTTGAAAAATTTTTAAGTTGCCCACTGAGTAGCATCTTGTATTACAGAAAATGATAGAGTGCTGTCAGTGCCCCTGCTCTCTGCTCTGCGATGGTGCAGAACAGTTCTCAAGCTTAATTCTTGCATAAAGAAGATCCGTATTTGGTGCTAAAAGTCAGAAATGAAATTTAAAAAAAGACCTCTCATTGCTTTTCCATTGCCATTTAAGTCCATACTTCATGATTTGATTTACATTTTATGACTTGAGTTTTTTCTTGCCAAATTTACAGATGACGTTGAGATGATAAAATTTTTCTTATATCAGAATAAAGACAAGGCTCCAAGGAGAAAATATATTTGGATGTTTCATCCGCATAACATTTTAATCCTTGAAGCTAATCTAATGCAACTGGATTTCCAACAATGTAAAAACAAAGCAAGCACTGCTGAGAGCCCTAAAGAGCCCCAGATTGTCAAAGAGGAGAAATTCCCCCCCCCCCCCCCCCCCCCCCCCCCCCCC
>NW_007736822.1:50901-55905 GCF_000696425.1 Galeopterus variegatus
AAAAACCCGGAAAAAAAAAAAGAGGAATAACCCCCCGCCCCCCCCCCCGCCACGTTATCAATCCTCCTGAAATGACTGCTCCAAATACTGGTAGCAGTGAAATAATCATTCACCTGAAAGAGTGCTTCTTAATCCTAGGGTATGTTTACTGTCTTCTTGAAGCCTAAGTTATCCAGCTATAAATCACATCAAAGAGAAATCAGGGCAGTAGCTAAATATTCTGATTGAAAAATTCTTCAAAAGCCTACATTACATAATAATTTTGTTGAAATTTGTCTATGTGCATGCAATATTTTGCTAGTTTTAAATAATCTCTACTTCCTATTCTTTATCTGCTTGTTTCAGTAACTTTATGTTTTAAGAAATAGTAATAGAAGAGATACTCCTAACCAAAACCACATGTCCAATTATTTCTCACAATAGCATGTTTATATTTCACTAATTTTATTTTTTATTAAATTTTATTTTTAATTAAATTTTATTTAAAATGTACTCAAATAATACATATTCATTGAGGAAAATTAGAAAATACAGATAAACAGAAAGAGAAAATTAAACATAATATCAGAAGTACTAACTAAACATAAACATAATAGAATTTTGCCGTGTATTTGTTCAGATGCTTTTTTGTTTGCATGAATACATATGTATGAGGCATTTCAGAGGGATCCTCCTATATACCCCTACATTTTGCAGCTGGCCTTTTTCTTTTAAAATTGATATAATATGAACATTTTTCTATGTTAATATGTATACTTGTACATTAGTTTTAATAGTTGCATTTAATCCTTCAAAGTCCTTGGATCATATTTTTATTTTCATTTAGCTCAGAGTATTTTGTAATTTCACATATAATTTCTCCTTTGGCCCACTGGTTGTTTGAGTGTGTTAATTTCCACATATTTGTGAATTTCCATTTTCTTTCAGTTATTGATTTCTAATTTCATTCCATCGTAGTCTTGGAAAATACTTTGTATAATTTCAGTATTTAAAAACTTGTTGAAACTCATTTTGTGGCCTGACATATGGTCTATCCTGCAGACTGTTGCATGTGCACTTGAGAAGAATGTGTGTTCTGTTGCTGGGTAGAATGTTCTATATATGTCTCGTTGGTTTATAGTGTTGTCCCAGTCCTCTATTTCCTTATTGATTTTCTGACTAGTTGTTTTATTCATTATTGAAAGTAGGATATTGAAGTTCCAACTGTTACTATAAAACTGCCTATTTCTCCCATCAATCCTGTCAATTTTTCCTTCATATATCTTGGGGTTCTGTTGTTAGGTGTATTTATATTTATACTTGTTACACCTTCTTGATGTATTATTGACCCTTTTGTCAACATAAAATGTCCTTCTTTGTTCCTTGAAGTGATTTTTTTTTTTTTTGACCGGTAAGGGGATTGTAACCCTTGGCTTACTGTCGCCCACACCATGCTCAGCCAGTGAGCGCACCGGCCATTCCTATATAGGATTCGAACCTGCGGCCTCAGCGCTCCAGCACCGCTGCGCTCCCAGCACCGCACTCTTCCGAGTGAGCCACAGGGTTGGCCCCCTTGAAATGATTTTTTAACTAAATTCTATTTTATCTAATATTAATATAGCAACCTCAGCTTATTTTTGGTTGCCATTTGAATGGGATATGTTTTTTCCATCCTTTCACTTTCAACCTCTTTGTGTCTTTGGATCTAAAATGAGTGTCTGTAGACAGTATGTGGTTGAATCATTTTAAAAAACCCTTTCTGCCAGTTGCTGTTTTTTAATTGGAGAATTTAATCCATTTACATTTAAAGTAATTGATAATAAGGAGGGATTTATTTTGCCTTTTAGCTATTTGTCTTCTATATGTAATATCTTTTTTGTTCTTCAGTTGCTTCATCACTGTCTACTTTTGTGTTTAGTTGATTTTGTTTTTCTAGTGCACTGTTTTGGTTCCCTTTTTATTTCCTTTTCTGTACTTTAAAGAAATTATTTTCTTAGTATTTATCCTAGCAATTACAATTTCATTTTATATTTATAACAACCAAGTTTGAATGAATCTCAACTTAGCTTTAATAGTATAAAAAACTCTGCTCCTATACATCTCTATCTCTTCCCCCTTTGTCTTGTTACTGTCACCAATTACATCTTTATGCATTGTGTGTCCATGAACATAGCTTTATTAATGACTAGTTGTTTGATGAATTTGAATTGTTTGATGAATTTTTCTTTTAAATAATATAAAAAAGGAGTTATGAACCAAAAATACGATAATACTGACTTTTATTTTTATATATTTAGTTATTTTTACTGTGTTTTTTATTTCTTTGCATGGCTTCAACTTACTATCTAGTGTCCTTTCATTTCAGGCTGAAGGACTCCCTTTAGAATTTCTTGTAGGACAGGTCTACTAGTGATGAACTCAGCTTTTATCTGGAAATGTCCTAATTTATCCTCCTTTCATTTTTGACACATATTTTTGCCAGATACAAAACTCTTGGGTGACAATATTTTTGTTTCAGCACTTTAAATATGTCATTCACTGCCTTCTGGCCTCCATGGTTTCTGATGAGATATCTAGCTGTTAATCTTAATCTTGTGTGCGATATGTTGCTTATCTCTTGCTATTTTTAAGACACTGTACTTATATTTCAACAGTTTGATTATAATATTTTTTAATGTTCAACTCATTGAGTTTGGAGTTGTTGAGCTACTTGAATGTGTAAATCTATGTCTTTTATCAAATTTGGGACATTTTCAGCCATTGTTTCTTCACATTTTCTTTCTGTCTGCTTCTCTTCTGTACTGTAGGACTACTATTACACATATGTTGGTATGCTTGATGGTGTCCCATGGGACTCTCAGGTGCTGTTCATTTTTCCTTGTATCTTTTTCTTTCTGCTCTTCAGACTGGATGCTTTCAATTGTCTATTTTCAGGTTTACTGGTTTTTTCTTCTTCATGTTCAAATATGTTGTCGAACTGCCTCTAGTGAATTTTTCATTTCAGTTATTGTACTTTTTTTCTCTGGCTTTCTCTAACTCTTTGGGCATATTTAAGACAATTACTTTAAAAATCTTCGTGTATTAGGGCTTCCTCAGGGACAGTTTCTGTTAATTTCTTTTTTTTTTCTGGGAAAAGGCCATCCTTTCTTGTTTCTTTGCATGCCTCATTTGTTTAGATAAAACTGGCCATTTTTAATATCATAATGTGGTAACTCTGGAAATTAGATTTTCCCCCTTTCCCAGGGGGGGATGTTGCTGCTTGTTGTGGGTCATATTTGCTTATCTGTTTAGTACATTTTCTAAGTTATTTTTGTAAAGACTGTATTCTTTTTTCATGTGTGTTCACTGAAGTCTCTGTTCAATTAACTTAGTGGTTAGCTAGTGATTTGACAGAGAGATTTCTTTAAACACCTGAGGCCAAAACAAAACCAAAACCAAAAACAAACATCCTAGTCTTTGCATCTGGGCCGTGTGTGTGTGTGTGTGTGTGTGTGTGTGTGTGTGTGTGTGTGTGTGTTCAGGCATACCTTAACCACTCAACCAGGCAGTTTATAACTCTCCTTTGCCTTTATTTCTTGCTTATGTGGAGCTTAAAGGTCAGCCAAAGGTAAGAACTTAGGGCTTTCTCAGGTATATTGAGTATACACTCCATCCTGGGCATGTGTGTTGTTAAATTAACAGAGATTTGTGGAAGCTTTGTGAAGTCTTTACTTCAAAGCACCTCACTACCCAGATTTTCCTTCTAGGCTTTTCAGTGTGTCTATCCTTTGTCCCAACTGATATCCCTGCCTCAAGTGGCAGCTGTTTAGTTTTATAGCTGCTCTGTACCCTGAGAGAGTTCCAAGTTAGGCAAAATAAAAGTGTGCTCTCTGTGTTAGTCCTTCAAGGAACCACTCAAAAGGTCAAAATTGACAACCACAATTCTTTGAGAACAAAGTCTGTTCTGCTCCCATTATCACTAGAAACTCACACCAGAGATGTGGGGTGCTGTCTTCAAGGCAACCATTGTGCCAGAGGGAATGGGGCGGGGTGAAGATAAGTTAAAACACCAAAAGCTTTCCTACCAGATTTTAGTTACCTCTTTCTTGATTAGGCATTCACTTGGCTGCTGTAAATCATTGATTATCTTTCAGAGTTCTGACAAAGTTGATTATGACAATTTTTGCCAGGCTTTTTAGGGTTCTATCGAGGAATGGGACCTTGGAATTTCCTACTCTGCTTTTTTAGCTGGCATTCTTTTCATTCTATTCAACATCAACTCCCAAATAAGCTAGGCACAGAAAGACTAATACTGCATGTTCTCACTTACATGTGGAATCTAAACCAATCAAATTCATCTTTTAAAAAAATTTATTTATTTAAAATTTAAATATTTATTTATTTTAAAATGGCAATGATAAACCCATTACATGTTAACATAAATAACATATTTTTTAATGAAAAATAACTAGGTTTTCCAAAACAAAAATGTTGAGTAGTATATTGTTATATTTTTGCAGATCACTTGAATGTCTACCTTAATAAAATACATCTGGATTTTTTCTTTCTTTCTTTTTTTTTTTTTTTTTGCCAGTATAGGGATCTGAACTCTTGACCTTGATGTTACAACACTGTGCTCTAATCAGCTGAGCTAACCGGCCAGCTCCATCTGGATTCTTATACCTGCTGCTGCATTCCAACTTTTGTGCTATGTTGTTCTAGTTGAACATATCTCATCTCTCACACAGATATGAGGTTGGACAACAGAGAAGTATTTTAAAAGCCTTTTCAGATAATTGTGGATATTCTTCTTTGATGTTATACCAAACCTCAACAACTAGTAGTTTCTTAAAGGTTAGTGCTACGTAGTATCTGAAATCATTTCAAAGACCTATTCATACTCCATTACGTTAAAATTCATTGATCTGCCTTCCATTTTGAATGGTTCTTTACCTATGCATGATTTTTTATTTTTATTATTTTTATTATTTTTATTTTTTTATTTTGTCAATATACACTGTATATGATTATTATGGCCCATCACCG
>NW_007736822.1:59586-60082 GCF_000696425.1 Galeopterus variegatus
CTAGAGTTTGAGATTTATTGACTTTTGGTGGTGTATTTTGTTGGTTTTTTGCATTTCGGGTGTCTCTTTTTGGGTGTTTGTTCATTTTTGTAGGAGTTTTTTTCTCGAATCTTAGACCTCTGATTCAATAGGTGGAGCTATTGAGCCTTGCAAAGCGTTCCTGCCAACTGTGTGCCTGATCTTTCTTTCTTTATTTATTTCTGAGATTCCGCCTCTTTTAGCCGGGCCCCTCCCCACTCTGTGTGCTCAGGACAGGGCTGGGGCGTGTCTTCTACAAACCTTGACTTTCAATTGAGTCATCAAAGTTGTGCCCTGACCCGCCCTGCCCAGCAGGTGTTCTGACTCTCCGGCTGGGTGTGAACTACTCGGGGGAGGGTCCCTCATCATACAATTCCTCTTTGACTTTCCATGGCACGGGTTAGCCCTTTTGGAGGACTGACTAGCAAACTTCAATGTAGCTCGAGGAGTCTCCGGGTACCCCTCTCCCCACCAGAAA
>NW_007736823.1:0-415 GCF_000696425.1 Galeopterus variegatus
GGAACCGGTCTCCACATGGGATCCGAACCCTCAGTGGGAGCACCGCCGCGCTCCCAAGCGGTGCACTCTCCAGTGCACAACCGGGCCGGCCCATGGGGAGATAATTCTAAGGGTGATATAAACCCTACACAGAAGTATGTTTTAGCTACATTGACAAATGTGTGTGTACTTTCTTCAAAACAGATTTTAGTCTGAAGGCCTTCAAGAGACAGAATCAAAATGACAAAGATCAAAATAGAAAAAAATATAAATAAATTATTTGAAATAAAATGTGTTATTTTATTTTCTAGGCCAAAAATGCAGATTCTGAGGTGCTCTATTGCTTCCCTCAGAGATAGTCAATTTCAATATTCGTTTCTTGTTCGCTTTTCATTCCCATTAGGTCACTAAATGAAGCGATGTTCCCTAAAGAATT
>NW_007736823.1:1518-5962 GCF_000696425.1 Galeopterus variegatus
TTTGAAGATGACAGTGAGAAAGAAGTGCTCGGAAAGTAGTACTGCATTTGTTTTAGAGTTCTCAAGTTTTAGCCATGGGATCCCTTCACATTCTTAAAAATAATTGAGGACCCCAAAGAGCTTTTGTGTAGGCAATTTGTATCTATCAGTAAGTATCATATTAGAAATTAAAACTAAGAAATTTTTAAAACATTAGAATACACAAACACATTCTATTAGCCTTTAGAATGTTGACATTATTACAAGTCATCTAAAAATCTCCACTGTTCAATCATGAGAATGCGTGTAAAAAAGAAAAATGGCATCTTAGTATTGTTATGAAAATAGTTTTTACTTCCCAGAATCCCTGAAAGGGTTTCTAACTCCCAGGAGTCCCCAGACCACACTTTAAGAACCTTTGGTGTAGTTGACAAAACAGATATTTTATGTTTCACTTTTAAGAAGCTTAAGGAAGTTATAGTTACATGCAAACCAGCCAGTCACCCCCCAAAAAAGAGGTGAAAAAACATGCAAAGATACCTATACAACATTAATGCCTGTTAAATTAGTTTCTAGTTTTGTATGGAGAAAAAGTATTATTGTTTAGAAATTCTCTATTTTCTTCATGGGTGCCACGTACAAGCTAAATTGAAAAGTAAATCTATTCCACCAGTTTCCTTTTTGATATACAGCATTCTTCTGTGTACGAAAAATCAATAACACGTGTCTGCCCTCGAGAAGTTTACTATCTAACAAGGCAGAAGACTGTAAACAGCTAACAGTGTAGAATAAAGTAAATGTTAAATAGTGGAACTAAGTAATAGGTCCTGGAATATAATGCAGCAAAGCTAAAAATGTGCCAGTACTCTTAATACCCTGACTTTAATCTTTCATTTTGGTCAGCCACAGAGTTTTTGAACCAGAATTACAACTGTGGCTAGACCTTTCCCTGTGACAATTTATTTTCTTCTTTTTTTTCTGTAGAAAGAGAATTATGTAATGAGTTTCCCATATATTCATTACCTATATTTAACAGTAATCAACAATTTTTTTTTGCTAAAATGTTTTATAATAAATTTGAGGCAATATATTTCATCCCTAAACTCTCAAGTATGTGTTTTTAAAAACTAAGAACACATTCTAACATAACCATACTGCCATTATCACACCTAACAAAATTAACAGTACTTCTTCCATAATATCTATCTCCTATTTGAAACTTACCAGTTGTCACAAAATATCTTTTACAATAATTTGTTTGGACAAAGGTTTGTACATGGTCCACACATTGCATTTGGTGATTGTGTATTTTAAGTCTTTTATAAACTAGAACACCGCACTCCCCCATCACCATTATTTTTTAAAATATCATTGACTTGTTGAAGAATGTGGCCAGGCTTTTATAACATATTTTCTGTACTATCCTCCCCGTTGGTGGCTTCTCCTGTTACCCTTTGCTACTCCTTGTCCTGTTTGCTTTCATGTGTTGCCCAGGAGTTTGGCCCTGTTTTTATTTTGTTATTGTTGCTGTTGGGTTTTTGGCAGCTGATCAGTACGGGAATTCAAACCCTTGACCTTGGTGTTATAATACTGTGCTCTAACCGTCTGAGCTAACTAGCCAGTCCCTGACTCTGTTTCTATTTATTTATTTATTTATTTATTCATTCATTCATTCATTCATTCATTCATTCATTTATTTAAATCAAATCATAATTGATTATACATATTTTGGGGGTTCAACGTTGACATATGTTGATCAAATCAGTATTACTAGCATATATATTATTACAAATCATACTTGTTCTTTATAAACCCTTATCCAATCTCTCCCCATCTCTCTTTTCCTTCCCCCTCCCACCTCTGATAACCCTAGATTTCTTCTCTCCTTCTGAAAGAGTAATGGTTACACTGTTGGTTTGTTGCCTAGATGATCTGTCCAGTGATGAGAGGTATGTTCATGTCCCCCACTATTATCATAGAGTAGGTGCTCCTTCTAGCACTCTGGAATAGGCTTTCTGGAGAGAGATATCCTCTTCTTTTCTTTGGTCTCCACTGGTGACTCTCCTCGTGTCAGTGCACTCGAGTGGCTGGCAGGCCATGTGCACAGTGGTTGTGGCATCTAGCCACTTTTGTGGCAGCCTGGCTATTGGGGTGGCGGTGGTCACATGGAAGGATGTTTTTGGCGTGCTCCTTGCCTGGTTGCAGGAGGAGGCGTTGGTCCCTGGCTACATGCCTCAGAACCCCAGGCAGACCCTGTGGCAATGGTGGCATTGCTGGTTATGGGAGGAGGCCTGGCACTGTTTTTAAATCATACCAAAACAGCCAACAGTGTTTGGTTTGGGTTTGCCTTTCAGTTTTTAGCTTCCATTTTCTTATCTGAAATTTTAATTTTGGGAAAGAAGGATGACCCAGTAATATAAGCAGATTCTAAGAAGCTAGTAAGTAAGGGTACCATTGTTTGGGTAGAATGAAACATTAATTGTACTAATAGCTAGACTAATGTCCTAGCCACTATTCATTTATTCATTCATTCAGTAAGTTATATGTAAACCATTATGTTCACAAGGATGCATAAGCCTTTGATCTTGTTCTCAAATACGAGCAAAATATCTAGTACAGGAAGTATGTCAGTAACTACCACAGGAGGTAGAATATATAAGGTGTTATAAAGAATTGACGTAGTGCATTGTAGCTTCTAATGTTTTGGAAGAGATAGTTCCAGCTGGGGAGGAAGATCTGGGAAAGCTTTATAGATGAGGCATGCATATAAGTTTTGCTTTTAAAAATAGATAAGATTAGGGCAAATGAAGTTGAGGTGCAGTGATCTCTGAGATAACAGCATGAGCAGACATCTTGGTAGAAATCATAAGAAGGCAATTCAGAGTTTTGGAGTCAGGTAGACCTAAATTCAAATCCCATATTTGTCACGTATTAGCCATGGAAGAACCTTGGAGAAATTTTTAATCTCCTTAAGCCTCAGTTTCTATCTGTAAATGGGGATAATAGTAGAGCCTACTTCATAAGGTTGTAGTGAAGGTCAATGAGATAATATATGTGCAGCACTTCTCTTGTATCATATGTCTGACTGTAACAAGTTGTGTTAGTCTGTTTCTGTTGCTTATAACAGAATACCTGAAACTGGGTAATTTATAAGGTAATAAAAATTTATTTCTTATAGTTTCAGAGGCTGGGAAGTCCAAAGTCCAGGGAACACATATTGTGAGGGCCACAGGATGTCACATGGTGAAAATGGCAGGAGCAAGAGAGAACAACTTCTTCACTTGTTCTCATTTTAAAACCGTTGAAACCATGCCCATAATTCCATGAGTGGATCAATCCATTCACAAAGGCATAGCAGTCCTCACAGTCGAATCAATTCTTAAAGTCCCCACCTTTCAATTAACATAATAGGATTTCCCACCCTCTTAACACTGTCACCATGGGGCTTAAGTTTCAGTGAGCTTTGGGGGGACATTCAATCCACAGCACAAGTTTTAGTAAATGTCGACTGCTAAGGCTTTTGCTGTTGTTAATAACAGAGCTCAGAGTTCCACTTAGCTTATGCATTAGGGTGGGCAAACAGAGGAATGGGAGATATGTTGAAAAGATAGTGGAGAGCTGTGAGTTCCAATGGAAAGCTAAGCAATTTTAATCAGGTTTATTGAGGGATAATTTACGTTCAGTAAAATTCACCCTTTCTGAGTATATGGTTTGATGACTTTAACAAATATATGTAGTAGTGGAAGTACCACAATTAAGATATCTTTATCATCGACAAACTTTCTCTTGGGCACTTTTGCAGTTAATCCTCTCTCTGCACTTGTAAGCCCTAACAACAACTGCTCTGATTTTTGTCCATATAGTTTTGTCTTTTCCAGAATGTCCTTTGAATGGAATCATACAGAAAGTAGCCTACTGTGCTATGCTCCTTTCATTTAGCATAATGCTTTTGGAATTCATGGATGTTATAGCATGTGTCAATGGTTTGTTCCCTTTTATTACAGAGTAGTATCCCTTGTATGGGTGTACTGCTATTTGTTTAGCCATTCACCAGTTGATAGACATTTGGGTTTTCTCCAGTTTTTGGCTGTTATGAATAAAGCTGTTATAAACATTCATGTACAGTCTTAGTGTGGGGATGTGTTTTCATTTCTTTAGTGTAAATACCTTGGAATAGGATTGATGATTGTGGATTATGGAAAGGTAAAACTTCATGGTAACTTTATGAAAAACTGCCAAGTTATTTTCTAAAGTGAACCATTTTGTCTCCCTACTTGCCGTGCATAAGAGTTCTAGGGGCTCTTCATCTTCACCATCACTCTCTATGTCTTGTAGTCCTCCAGTGGGTTTTTATGGAGTGATAATTCATTGTGGCTTTAATTTGCATAATGATTAGTATGTTGAGCATCTCTTCATGTGCTTGATAGCCATCCATATCTTTTATTTGGTAAAGTATCTGTTCAAA
>NW_007736823.1:7129-8174 GCF_000696425.1 Galeopterus variegatus
GTTTTTGGCTGTTATGAATAAAGCTGTTATAAACATTCATGTACAGTCTTAGTGTGGGGATGTGTTTTCATTTCTTTAGTGTAAATACCTTGGAATAGGATTGATGATTGTGGATTATGGAAAGGTAAAACTTCATGGTAACTTTATGAAAAACTGCCAAGTTATTTTCTAAAGTGCACCATTTTGTCTCCCTACTTGCTGTGCATAAGAGTTCTAGGGGCTCTTCATCTTCACCATCACTCTCTATGTCTTGTAGTCCTCCAGTGGGTTTTTATGGAGTGATAATTCATTGTGGCTTTAATTTGCATAATGATTAGTATGTTGAGCATCTCTTCATGTGCTTGATAGCCATCCATATCTTTTATTTGGTAAAGTATCTGTTCAAATTTTTTGCTCATTTTTTAAAATTAGGTTTTCTTATTGAGTTATGAGTTCTTTATGTATCTTGGATACAAGTCCTTTATCAGATATGTGGTTTGTAGCTATTTTCTCCCAGTCTGTGGCTTGTCTTTTCATTTTATTAACAGTGTCTTACAACAAGCAGTTTTTAATTTTGATGAAGTCCAGTGTATCATTTTTTTTTNTTTTTTTTTATTGTTCATACTTCTTATGTCCTATCCTAAGAAATCTTTGTATAACCCAAGTTACAAAGATATTCTGTAAAGTTTTCTTCCTAGAAGTTTTATTGTTTTAAATGGTTTTCTATTTAAGTTTATGATCCATTTCTAGTTGATTTTTGTACAGTGTTGCGTAGAAGTGGTAAGAGCGGACATGCTTGGTTTCTCCAGTCTTGATGGGAAATGTATAGTCTTTAACCATTAAGTGTAATATTAGCTAAAAGTTTTTGTAGATGCCCTTATCAAATTTCCAACTTTTTTTTTTCAATAGTGATTATATAGTATTTCTCTTACCATCCTTTTGCTTTTAATGTATCTGTATCTTAATATTTAGTTGCTTACGCCCAGAATGAAGTCGGTTCTTTCTTTTTTTTTTCCTCGTAGTCTCACAATTGCTATCTTTTATTGACATACTAAATCATTTAAAT
>NW_007736823.1:9387-10834 GCF_000696425.1 Galeopterus variegatus
GTAAGTAAATAAGTAAATAAATAGAATTGAAAGACAATACATATCTTTCCGTGAAAATTTTGTTTGTTTGTTTTGGCGGGTGGCAAGTATGGGAATCTGAACCCCCCTTGACTTTGGTGTTACCAACAGTACACTCTAGCCAATTGAGTAACCAGTCAGCCCTCTGTGAGCTTTTTAAAGTATGCTCATACATTGCCACTATTTTTGGTTTAGACTGTCAGTTATCTTATAAAGTGATAAAAATTAGGAAAACAATGTCTTTTCTATTTATCTTCATTTTTACTGATTTGGTGCTCTTTATTATTTTGTGTAGATCCATTTGGTATTATACTCCTTCTGCCTGAAGAACTTCTTTTAATATTTCTTGTAATGTAGGTCTGCAGGAAATGAATCCCCTCAGTTTTCTCTGAAAAAGTCTGTATTTCCTCTCCATTTTTCAAAGATATTTTTGCTAGATTTAGAATTCCATTTATTGTCTTCTGGCTTGCATAGTTTCCAGCAAAGAGGTCTGCTGTAATTCTTTGTTCCTCAGACATTATTTTGTAATGACATTTTCTTCCCTCTGATTACCTTCAAGATTTTGTCTTTGATTTTCAGCAGTATACTATGTTGTGTCTAAGTTTTGTTTGTTTTTGATCATGCTTGGGTATCCTCTGAGCTTCTATCTGTTGAGTTTTCTTTTTTACAGTTTCCATTTCTCTGCTGAAATTTCTGTTCCAATAGATCCTTTAACATGTCAATCAGTTATTTTTAAATCTCCCTGTAATAGTTTTAACATTTGGATCATCTCTGAGTTTGGTTCTATTGATTGCTTTGTTTATTGTTAGTGAGATGTTGTTTTCTTTTTTGTATATTTTGTAATTTTTAAATTAAATGCTCAACATTGTATGTAGAAGAACAGAGACTGAGGTAAGTAGTATTTATGCATGGAAATAGACATGCCTCTTCTGTCAGGTCATTATTGTTAGGGGTTGAATCAAATTATTCAATAACTGACCTTGGTTTCAGTTTTATTGTTGCTATTGTTATCTTCAGTGCACCACAGGCTATCAGTTCCTCCAGTGGTAGTCTGCTACTACCTTGTGTTTAGTGTAGAACCTGACATGTTAGAAGGTTTTTTTCAGTGTTTCTATTCCACCTCATCTTTCAGTTATCCCTGTGCACCTATACCACAGAGCTGGGGTCTTTCTCTAGACTCTCGGTGCTCGGCTCTTAATGGTGACAGGGGAAATCTTTGTTCTTCTCATCTAGTCCCCATCCTAGGTAGAGCCTGTATACTGGACTGTGGATGTGGGGCCTTACTAAATGTCTCTGTCCCTCTTCCAGCAGTAGGCAACCTCTGCTTTGATTGGTGCAGGATCCTGGGCTTAAGGTATTTTCCTCCCTTCCCTCAGGAGCAGTCATATTTTGTTTCTGCCCTCACACAGTGGCTCCAGTAGTAAGAGTT
>NW_007736823.1:11038-11994 GCF_000696425.1 Galeopterus variegatus
TGATTGGTGCAGGATCCTGGGCTTAAGGTATTTTCCTCCCTTCCCTCAGGAGCAGTCATATTTTGTTTCTGCCCTCACACAGTGGCTCCAGTAGTAAGAGTTGGTGCCCCTTCTCAGTAACTTAAGGCCTTTGCTTTGTATGAGAAGAGGGTTCAGGGAAATGGTGTTTGTTCCTTTTGCCTCATGGCAGCCAATCACCTCCTGTAGACCTGTGCTACCTAAAGTGATTTTATATGGTCTCCTGCCCTGCCCCTCGTGTTTCTTGTGAGCACCTGCTGGAGGCTATGGAGAGCTTATGTGTGAGTGCAAACTCTCCTCATAGCTAGGGTTCTCAATTATCCTAAACATATCCTAGCCCATATTTGGCTTTAGGAATTTATTAAAATGTTAGTTGTTTACTTTCTTATTTGCTTCTATGGTGATCACCTCTTTCTTTCTATACTCTGCCAAGAGTGAGACAGTTCCTGTGTCCCATCACTTCTCAGAGGGCCTTTCACTCTTTGGAATTAGTTATTTTGGTTCCCATGACTTCTGTTCTCTGGCAGATTCAAAAGATATGATCTCATAGGTTATCCCAGTTTTTTCTTGTAGTTAGAGTAAGAGCAATGTTCTCTTGCAGCTTTCTAAATTTTAAACAGAAGCAGAACACACAATTTTTTTTAACTAATATTTCATATGATTAGAATTTATACTTTAGAAGGATTCATCAGATAGTATGTAAAATGAATTTGAGGTGATATGACATGTCCTATATTTGAAATACTGTCACCTATTTTTTTCCTTTGAACACTCAGCAGCTCTGGTGAGCTGTTCAGGAAGCTACCCCTGACATTCTCTAAATGTCTTTCACCTGTGTTTCTGTAGCATGCAATGTCTACTTTTTGGAACACCAACCAACTTTTAGACAGTCATGTCCCTAACAGAACTGTCTCTGATTCATCTTTATACACTCCAGC
>NW_007736823.1:12348-13712 GCF_000696425.1 Galeopterus variegatus
AACTTTTAGACAGTCATGTCCCTAACAGAACTGTCTCTGATTCATCTTTATACACTCCAGCTAGTCTAGTATCTGATGTGTTCATTCAAGTGTACATACATACACATACATATGCATATACACACAAACATACCTATATACGTATATACATACATGCATTGACATCAAAGAAAATATTCAGGGCTTACCATGTACTAGGCCGTTTTATTAAATATTTGTTGAACTAATATCTGGACTAGTTTAAATGCTATGACAGTTGTTCAGGTGGTAAGAAGTATTAAAGGCTCACCTAGAGTGGTGTTTCTCAACCGAGGTGATTTTGCCCCCCAGAGGACATTCAGAAATGTTAGGCACTTTTTTGGTTGTAACAACTTGGAGGGTGATGTGCTAGAGGTCAGGGATGCTGCTAAACATCCTATAATAAACAGGACAGTCCCATTACAAAGAATTAGCCAGCCCAAAATATCAATAGTGTGGAGGCAGAGAAACTCTGACCTAGAGTACAAACTGATGTGCAAAATAATTTGAAAGTACAGTGGATGGTACCTACTCACTGATTCAATCAAGGAAACCAGAAAAGGCAGGAATAAAAACTGAGTTGGCGATTTCAAGTCAATGTGACCAGGAGGATTGTAGACCCAGCAACAGTAATAGAAACAGGGAAGAGGGGCAGCTTTGGGAAAGTTCATGGTAAATTCAGTTTTGGAATTCAGAAAATGTGGGACACATATACATACATACATTCATACATACATACACATGCATACAAACCTAAAAAAGTGGCTCAGGACTAGAGATAATAGAAGTCATGAAATTGGGTGAAATCAAAGAGAGAAAAGAGAGGACAGCAAGGGGGATTAATGATGAAGAAGCCTTGACTTAGCTGACAGGAGACAGAAGAAGAGGAGGGTCAAGAGGGGAAGAGCCAGGAAAGCAATGTGCTACATGAGGATAGTGTGTATGAAATACTGCAGAGTGTGTATAAAATACGGCAGAGCATTGTGTGAGTGTGTATAAAATACTGTAGAGCATTGAGGAAGGCGGACTAGAAAAGTTACTGAATTTGGAAGTTAGAATATCTTTAGTGATTTTTCCAAGGAGAAATTTCAGAACAGTCTTACAGTAGGGGAAGGTAGTTTGACTGGTGGCAGGAACCAGGTTTTAAGAGTTGAGAATAAAAAAGTACAGTCTCAAGTTTAGGTGACTGGAGAAATGTGACGGTGAAGGTAAGATGGAAAGAATATATCTTTAGGTAAAGCAGGGGTGAGGGAAGATTTTGGAAGTTTGTATTAGTTTTTTAGGGCTGCTGTAACAAGTTACCACAAACTCGGTAACTTAAAACAATAGAAATTTGTCTTTTTTTT
>NW_007736823.1:15180-16449 GCF_000696425.1 Galeopterus variegatus
TTTTTTTTCAGTTCTGGAGCCTAGAATTCCCAAATCAAGGTGTCAGTCAGGCCCTGCTCCCTCTGGAGGATCTAGGGAAGAATCTTTCCCCGTCCGTCTCTGCTTCTGGTGGTTGCTGTCAGTCCTTGCCATTCCTTGGCTTGTGTTTTCATCATGCCCTCTGTCTTCACATGGCTTTCTTCCCTCTGTGTGTCTCCTTGTCTGAATTTCCCTCTTTCTCTTCTAAATTCACCAGTCAGTGGATTTAGGTTCCACTATAATACAGTATGATCTCATGAGGTACCAGGTGGATGTGAATTTGGGGGGGATACCATTCAACCCAGTATAGGGGAATAGTTAAGAGAAATGTTACCACAATAAAATAACACTTCATACACACTAGGATGACTAAAATAAAAAAGACTATAACAAGTGTTAGTGAGGATGTGGAGAAATTGGAACCCTCATACATTGCTAGTGGTATTGTAAAACGGTGCAGCCACTTTGGAAAACAGTTTGGCATTTTCTCAGAAGGTTAAACATGGAGTTACCATATGACGCAGTAATCCCCCTACTAGGTGGGTATACTAGGAAATAATTGTATTTTTCTACGAACTTCTTGAAGTACTCTTGTATACCCAAGAGAATTGAAAACATTTGTCCACACAAAAACCTGTACATGGGGCCAGCCTGTTAGCTGAGTTGGTTAGAGTGCATGAAGGTCAAGAATTTGAATCCTTGAACCAGCCAGCCACCAAAAACAAAACAAAACATCTGTACACAAATGTTCATAGCAGCATTATTCATAATAAGCAAAAAGTTGAAACAACCCAAATGTCCATCAACTGATAAATGGATAAACAAATGTGGTATGTCCATATAATGGAATATTATTCAGCCATAAAAAAGAAATGAAGTACTGATGCATGTTACAACATGAATGAACCTTGAAAGGATTATGCTAAATCAAAGAAGCCAATCACAAAAAGCCACATGTATAATTTCATTTATATGAAATGTCCAGAATAAGCAAATCCATAGAGACAGTAAGTAGGCCAGCGGTTGCCAGAGGCTGAGGGGAGGAGGGAATGTGGAGTGACTACTAATGGGTTTGGGGTTTCTTTTTAGGGTTATGAAATGTTTGTAAATTAATGGTGATAGTTGTATAACTGTGAATTTACTAAAAACTTGTGAATTGTACACCTTAAAAGAATGGAATTTTATGGTATGTGAATTATATCAATCAATCTGTTATTAATAATAAAGATACAGGGATGTTTGATATATTTT
>NW_007736823.1:16904-18117 GCF_000696425.1 Galeopterus variegatus
TTGTAAATTAATGGTGATAGTTGTATAACTGTGAATTTACTAAAAACTTGTGAATTGTACACTTTAAAAGAATGGAATTTTATGGTATGTGAATTATATCAATCAATCTGTTATTAATAATAAAGATACAGGGATGTTTGATATATTTCTAGTCTGAAGAGAGAAAAACCCTTGGGTGGTCACAGCTTTGCTTATCTGAGTCCAGTGACTTCTACATGGTTCTTCTACACCAGTATATTGGAACTTATCACATTTTAATCAAGTATATAAGATTAGCATGTTTAAAATATAGTTGTTTAGCCCAAGTTTGTCTTATAAATAAAAATGGTATATAATTTAAGCTGTGTGAATTCTGAAATGTAAGCCAAAACATGATTATTTAAATTATACCAGTATATTGTTCCAGATATAAGAATAATAAAATGAATTTATCATAGTTAAAATTTTCAGTATAGAATGTTGCTGAAAAAGTTTTCCTTTTCTTTAGTTATAACACCAAGGTCAATGGCTCACATCTCTGTATTGGCCAGCTGCCAAAAAAGAGTCTTCCTTTACTTTAGTGTTAGGGTAAATATGATTACTATAATGGCCCACCTACAAACAAAAAATCATTTTAATTCTACCAGATTTCTGTTGATTTCAGATATGATCATGTTGACACATTCCTAAAATCATGTTTAAAAAATAATCTGGGCCTGGCAGTTAACTCAGTTGGTTAGAGTGTGGCGCTAATACCTAGGTCCAGGATCCAATCCCTGTACCAGCCAGCTGCCAAAAAGAAAAAAAAACTATTAATTTGGAAGGGCTACTTTAATGATTCATTATTGTATATTGAGGCAGATTAGTAGCTGACATTTTTTCCAGTACATATTTTGTCTGTTTTGTGTCCTTCTGAGTCATCTTTTTTAATCCTCCCAGCAGCCCTTTGAGATACAGAGAAACTTCGTAATTTGCCCAATGTCACATAGCTAAGAATTGGAGGAGCTGGGATTTGAACCTAAGCAGTCTTTCTTAAGATTGAGAGCAGCAGTGTTCTTAGCCACTAATTTAGCTCCCTCAAAGTAGATTAAAATATTCTCAAGATTTGTATGAGTTGTGCAGATCACAGCAGAAGTGTGAGCTTGAGCACTACACACAGATATGTGGAGGGTAAGAAAACGTGTAAACACAGTGAAGATAATATGCAATCCGGAGTACATGAACATCATTCTTA
>NW_007736823.1:18275-30059 GCF_000696425.1 Galeopterus variegatus
TGAGTTGTGCAGATCACAGCAGAAGTGTGAGCTTGAGCACTACACACAGATATGTGGAGGGGAAGAAAACGTGTAAACACAGTGAAGATAATATGCAATCCAGAGGACATGAACATCATTCTTATTTTTCCTTGCCAGTATGAGGTGAAAGCTCCCGTTCCATCTGCCTGTTTCAGGAATATTTGTAAACAAATGGCAAAAATGCACGAAGCTATATTTGATCTCCTTCCAGAAGAACAAACACAGGTGAGCGGTAATTCCTAAAACTACTTTTGTGTATATAATATATAATATCCATGCAGAATTGGGGTGTTTCTCCATGCTTTTGGCATAATGAAGCTTAGTTCATGTTTCAATATGATTGTTATTGGGGGGGGTTGTTATATTGACTAGTGAAACATGGATAAAAATTTCTAATTTCGAAGTGCCCCTTACACTGACAGGCCAGAGCTGTAGCTTTACTACATAGTAAATTCTAAAAAGCAGGTTTTCCATTTGTTCTTTATAACATGTTCCAAATTCTAGTTATATCATTCATTCCATTATTAGTTTGAAAATCAGAGTTGACATTTATTGATGAAAAGTAAGTTATGTTACTCACTGTGATTGTAATCCAAATTGGATATGGGAGGGATTAGTGATTGAGTTAATACGATTAACACAGATGACTAACTTAATCTGGTTTAGGTAGTATTTATTAGATCAGCATAAGTGATCTTCTGTAGTAGGCACAAACCAAAAAAAAAAAAAAATAGCAAAATGGGTAGTTTTGGCACTTCTTACCTATGAAATATCCATCCTCTATTCCTGCTATATTTCCCTATCCTGCTATATTTCCTTGTGAAAGTATTATCAGAATTTTCTTTATTCTTCAGTGAAACCCCTACCCCCATACCATTTTTCTTCATGCTTCCCTAGGTTTTCATTAATTATACCATCCTCATGATTAAATATCATCCAGCTCCTTTGGGGCTCACTGAGGACTGAGGGGGAGCCGTTAACAAGGGTTCGGATCTCTGTACTGGCCACTAATTTCTTCCTAGCCAAGCCATCCTATTCATTCCACACGTAAGATCACTCACCTCTGACATTCTGACCTTTTGGATTTACAATGTGAGTTCTAATTCTAGAGCAAGACTTAGCCAGGTCAGGGAGCTGGGTATACAGGTATACTTCATGTGTTTTTATGTGCATTATAATTTAAAGGGTACTCTTGTCAAAGCAGGGCAAAGATATAGGTTTTATGTCAGTATTACCAGTTGAATACCAGTAGTTCCATAAAACTTTCATAGATTATATTTTTTCCCCATAGAAAATATAATGTTATTCCACAAAATCATTTCCATAGATTATATATCATTTTAGATCCAGTATTTTCCAAAGAAATATTTGGTAATTGCCTTAAAATTCTGCATGCAGGAACCATAAAATACTTTGAAGTGATTTTACTAGTTTAGAAATACAACAGTATCTTTGCGTTTGTCATTGGGATTTCCCCCCCCTCTATCCAGTTCCTAGTTAATATATTATAAAAGTCTGTACTACTTTTCATTCCTTTAACCTGTCACAGTTGATTCCACTTACACCACAGGAATTCTTCCACAGTGCAGAAAGGCAGCCTTTGCACTAAAAGAAGTACGGCTGAGAATGGAAAAACAAGCCTTAATCCATCTAAGGAAAACAAAACTGTAATGAAATAGCAATTAAATACTTTCAGAGGAACATTTTAAAAATATATGTCCAAGCAAAGGATTTTTGTTTTTGTTTTTAATACTTTCTCCAAATAATTGTAACTCAGATACTTCTTCTATTTCAGTAGAACTTTAAGAAACTTCATTTTACTTTTTTCCAGGTGTTATTTTTAAGAATTAATGCAAGTTACAAACTCCACTTGAAAAAGCAATTATCTCACTTAAATGTGATAAATGATGGAGGACCTCAAAATGGGTATGTTTAACATATTTTTACCAGTCCCATATCAAATTGTTTTAATGATTGGTTTTTTATTCTTTATGCTATCCTTCTGCTGTAATCATACCAGGGACCAAAGTTGTAGAGTCAGCAATGTTTTGCATTTTTTCCACCCTGTAGAGATATCTATCTATCTATCTGTGTCTGTCTATCTATGTTAAAGTGGTTTATAAATGGTCAATACTTACTTGGCCTTATAGATCCATTTTTTTCAGGCAGTGTGGATTAGTAATACTTCCTTAGATACCCAGCAGTCTTCCCCTGTCCAAACAGGACTCAAAGTCCTGTGTAGTAGCTATGTGACCATGTGAAAGTGACTTAACCTCTGTGCCTCCTTTATAAAATGACAAGGATAATATCTATTTTAATTCCTTCATTGGGTTATGAAAAATAATGTGTAAGTGTATGTATGTGTATATTTTTTTGTAAGCACTTGAACAAATTGCATATATAACTGTTGAAATAGTGTAGTATATAAAAATCATAGGATTTAGAGTCAGAAAATTTGGGTTAAGTCCTAGTTCTGCCATTTAATAGCTGTAACTTTGAGCAAATCACTTATTCTCTCTGAACTTTAATTTTCTTATATCTAAAAATAAGGATGATGCTAGAAGTTCCCTCACAGGATTTGTTTGAAAGCAACATAGATAACGATATGGAAAAAGATTTTATAGAATCTAAAGCACTGATCATTTATACCTTAAATGAATTCCTTAGTGTGTTACCTGTCTCATGGATTTTTAGGAATAAAATTTTATGTCCTGTTAAAAGAATTTCAGGCTTAAATTTCAAACCTATAGGAACAAATGAAAAAATGTATTTTGGGGTCAGAAGTTGGCCCTACCATTTAAAAGAAATACAGTCAGCCCTCCATATCCATGGGTTTCACATCAGTGGATTCAACCAACTATGGATAAAAAATAGTCACACACAAAAAAATGGAGTCTATATTAACATGTACAGACTATTTTTTCTTGTCTTTATTCTCCAAAAAATACAGTGTAACAACTATTTACATAACATTTATGTTAAATTAGGTATCATAAGTGATTTAGAGATGTTTTAAAGTATATGAGAGGATGTGCATAGGTTATATTCAAATACTACATCATTTTATATAAGGGACTTGAGCATCCTCAGATTTTGGTATCTGTAGGAGGTCCTGGAACCAGTTCCCCATAGATACTGAGGGACAACTGTACACTGAATTGATTTTTGCAAAAAACTATTTGGAAGCTTCAGTCTGCTAAATCTGCCAGCCGGGCCAAACTTAAGTTTCATGCAAAAATATATTCTCCCTTGATTATTACCTGTTTCTTTTTCTTTTTAAAGAATTACTTGGTTTAAAAAATTTCAGAGCCACAGAAAACTTAAGGGACAGGATAATGAACACTGAATACTTCTCACCTAGATTTACCAACTGTTAACATTTTGCTACATTCTCCCTGCTGCTTTCTCTCCCTCCCTCACCTCCTGATCTCCCCGGCTGCAGTCATCATGAAATTTAACTTCTAAATACTTTGGCATGCATCTCTAAAAACAAGGACATTTTAATAAACCATAATACCATAACTCCTTCTAAGAAAATCAACATTAATTTAATAGCATCACACCAATATTCAGTCAGATATTTTCAATAAGAACACCACATGGGTGACACTGTGTATATTGCCCACTTGATGTCTAGTGGTACAAATGGTACATACATATGGTACCTGCTATTGAACTTCCATCTTCTAAAAAGATAGTAGCATATTAGGAACTTAGAGATTCCCAATACAGATGTATACTGCGCCCTAAGGAGAATGTTCAAAAAAAGCTTGTAGTATTTTTAAGGCTCATCCCATTTGTATCCTTTTACTTTTATTCCCATAACTAAATCTGGGTTGGTTGATTGTTTTTCCTCAGATGAATAGTTCTGAAGCATCCAAGCTAATTCATTGGCTATTATTTTCTTTGTTAATATACCTATGTGAGGATCGGTATGACCTTAAAGATTGTCACTGTCACATTCTCACATATACTAATCCTGAGTAAGTCAATTCATGTCTTTGAATTATCCTTTAAAAGACAGGATTCCCTGAAACTTAACCTCTCCACTTTATCCAAGGATATAACTGCCTGCACAAAAGGAATTTTTGTTCCTGTAATTGCTCTAAAAATGTACCTTTTCTTTTCCTTTTTTGTTTTTTTGAGGTGAAATCCACATAATATAAAATTAACTGTTTTAAAGTGAACAGTTCAGTGGCACTTAGTGCATTCAGTGTTGTGCATTCACCACCTCTAACTAGTTCTAAAACATTTTCACCTACCCCAAAAGAAAATCTTGTACCCATTAGGCAGTTATTCCCTATTCCACCCTCCCCTAGCCCTGTACATTTTCTTCTTAACATTATTTTCTTTTTCTCTATTTTCGGATATTTTTTAAATACAGTGACATACAGTCATGCACCACATATTTTGGTCAATGACAGACTGCATATGCAACAGTGATCCATAAGATTATAATGGCTGTCATATAGCTTAGGTATATTGCAGGCTATTATATCATCTAGGTTTGAGTAAGTACACTCTATGATGTTCACACAATAGCAAAATCACTTAATGATGCATTTCTCAGAACATATCCCTATTGTTAAGTGACACATAACTATAAATAAGAAAATATTTATAATCCTGCTATCCAGAACTGATCATTATTAACATTTGTCATTTTTACTTTAAAAAATGCTTATCACATAAAAAATGGCATTCACAGAAAAATGGCATTCCAAATGAAGCCAAAGTATACCTTGACACCCCATCTCCAGTACCATTCCCTTTTCCTTCCAACCTTTAGACTGCATTTCTAGAGAATTTGGTCTATATTCTTTCAGTTCTCTCACTTATTATCTCTATATCTATGAAAAATATGTAGTGTTGTTTTGTAAATTTAACTTACTTTTACGGTATATTGCAAATATGTAGCTTGCTTTTTTTCCACTCAGCATTGTTACTGATTTATCTATGTTGATATATGGAAGTAGTCCATCTTGACTGCTGTATAGGATTCCATCACATGAATCAACCATATTTAAATTATCCATTTCCCCTAATAGCAGATTTCTAAGTCATTACCCTTTTCCATTACTGTCATGCCATAGTGAATATCCTTATCCATGTCTAATGGTGCAACTGATTCCTTAGGGTATATACCTGCAAGTGGATCAGAGCACATGCACATTTTTATTCCACTAGGTATTGCCAATGGCTGTATCATGTTTATACTCCCACTAGTAGTTTGTGAGAGTTTGTTTCTCACATCTTACCAACATTTGCTGCTGTTAGATTTCTTAATTATTGCCAGTCTCAAGGGGGATAATGGTTTCTTGTTTTGATTTGTATTTTCCTGATGCATACCATCTTTTCATAGTTTATTGGTCATTCAGGTATTCTCATCTCTGTGACTTTGTCTTGCTTTTCTCTTGGGTTTTTTTTGGGGGGGGGTCTTTTTCTTGATCTTAGATTTTTATATTCTCTCATACTAGTCCTTTGTTGGCTTTATGTAACAAATATCCACTTTTATGTTCTCATATCAAACAAAATTTTTCAACTTTGTAAAACATTTTCTATACACTTTCCTGTACAGACTGGAAATAGTTGTGTTTACTAAACATAGATTTTGATAGTATTAAAAATATTTATTTAAAAATTATGTTAATTTTTTGTTTTATTTTTGATATGGGACTTTGCCTTAGAAAGATTTTCTTTTTTGAGCCATTGCTTTCAGTACGGATACACTGTTATCCCAAGAACCATGGTAATTTAGAATCTTTTTTATAGGTTTTGAAACACCCTGAATTAGATGAGTTTCAAACAAAAAAACTAGTCCTTACTGCCATGTACCTTTTCTTAATATTTGCTCCCATGTAGTACAGCAAATGCAGAACTTACATATTCATTAAAATGAGCCTAACCTGGGCCGGCCCGGTGGCGCACTGGAGAGTGCGCCGCTTGGGAGCACGGCAGCGCTCCTGCCGAGGGTTCGGATCCCATGTGGAGACCGGTTCCCGCTCACTGACTGGGCGCGGTGCGGGCGCAACACCAAGGGTTGCGATCCCGTNGCAGTGCGCCACCGGGCTGGCCCCAGTACCTATTTTTTTTTTTTTCCTTTTTGTCTTTTTTCGTGTCCGGCAACGGATTGCAACCCTCAGTGTCGCGCCCATACCGGGCTGGCACCGGCAACGGGATCGCAACCCCCGGCGCTGCGCCCGCACCTCACTCAGCCAGTGAGCGGGAACTGGTCTGTATGTGGGATCCGAACCCTCAGCGGGAGCGCTGCCACGCTCCCAAGCGGCACACTGTAGCAGTGCGCCACCGGGCTGGCCCCAGTACCTATTTTTTATGCATGGAGCATTGACATTTCTGTTTACCTGTGAGTCCATAGAATATATAAGTTTTATCAGACTGAGGTCAGACATCTGAAAAATGACACTCACCTTCACAGGAATGATATAAAATATTTAGATTACAGGTAGTCTATTGGCGTAACTAAGTTAAAACAGGAGAAATGTATTCTGTTAGAAATCAGTGGTACCTAATCACTTAATGATTGGACTAAGGTCCACTTTGGCTCCCTGCTCTTTTTTCCCTTAATTGAACCTATCCATTCAGCTAAAGGCTTGAAAGCTGAAAACTGCTGAGACCAAGAATGAGAGCCCTGCCATCACACACATCTGCTCCAGGCCCCACAGGAGCAGCCGTCTGTGACTCAGTCACTCTAAGCCTCAACTTTTCCATTTGTAAGATGGAGTAATAATAATACCTCCCAGGGTTATTGTGGAATAAAGTAAAATATTATAAATGAAAGCACTTTAAAATGTATGAGGTGCTCTCTAAATGCCGTTCATTACCTGTTTTCTTCTGCAGCTGTAAAGGCCATTTACAGACTGTCTGCTAGGCACAGATTTGGAATCTTAGGTTTTAGATCATTGATTTCCTCCTAAAGAATCAAGATTATGAGTGGTTTAGAGAGAACTGTTTTCCTAGCAATTAATTCAATTAAATCATCACTTTGGCCTGCCTTAAGAAAGATTGGGATAGGTAAGATTTCTTATTTTAAATGTACCCATTCAATGATTTCTTAAGTGATGTCTTCCTTGTGGGTCACTTCAGTGTCAGTAGATGAGTTGCTCCAGGGACTGGACTCGTGAGGTAACAGCCTCTTTTTCTTAGTAAATGAGGACACTTGTGTGTTGTGTGCCAGGCAGCAGGCCATGTACTTTGTGAGCATTTTCTTATTTCTAACCTTAGAAGACTGTTGATTGCTAGAATATTAATTCATGATTGAAAATGTATCATTCTACATTTATTTGAATTTCAGACTGTATTTCTATATAATATTAGGATCTTCATTTATTCTACCAACATATTACACACACTATTTGCAAGGCAAAGTTACCTATACCCCAAACTAAACTATTAATGAGTTAAATTGAGACTAGGTTGAAAGCTGAACATTCCATATGGAGTAGTACTTTATTCATTTAAAGAGTCCTGTTCTATATTGATAAGCTATTAAGAAATGTAAACTCACTACTTCACAACTGCATTTTAAATGTCCATTTATAAAGTGCAAAAATATTTATTTTCAGGGTGAACTACATTTTCTATATAACCCATTTGTCCTCAGAGTCTGATTGCTACACTGGGAAATAATTGTGTATAAAGCTCCTTTGGTGTCTTGCCGCTGAGCTATTTTATGGGGGGCGGCATCCTTACCCTACAGACATTAATTTTAAAAAATAGCTCTCCTCTTTCACAATTAGAAATCTGCTGTTCATGTATTAAACTCTTCTTCTATATACTTATATTTTTATCCTATTTTAATTATTTCAAAATTAGACTCAGCAGCACTCTACATATGTAAGTACCTGTGCCTCACCAATTTTATAACAATTTTTCATTTTTCAAAATTTTTTCTGAACTTTAGAATATACTTGCATTAAAGAAAAAGTGACATTGCAGTTGAACAAACTATTAGCATCAAATTAGAACTTATATGACATTTTTAAAAAGGCATGTTTCATTTTTTTTTGGTGAGTCAAAGGATAAACAATTACTATTTATTAAGTCAGGGTCTAAAGTAAGTATTCTTTCAGTTATAGGTGTTAAGGTGACAGCTCAGTACTCAAAGTGTAATTCTTTTCTTTTTCATCATGTCATTATAGTGATTATAAGTATCAAGTTTTATATAATGGATGTGGGGAGGGAGGGAGGGGGAAAAGGAACAGGGAAAGGGTCATGAAAATCGACTACAATGTATATTGAGAAGTTAATTTTTTTTAATTCCTATTTTTTTTTTTAAGTATCAAGTTTCATATCCAGTAGGAGTTATATACATGAGTCCTAGCCTTCATTTAATTCCTTAGATGGCACTCAGGGAACCTGGCCTTTCTTTCAAGTTTACTGTTTTAGTCACACACACATGCTCTGGTGCCAACCAATTGAAAACATTGTAGTTTAGCCTGTTTTTTTTTTTTTTTTTTTCTGTATTTTACTCAGTGCTCTTTTAAAATAAATCTGATTTTACTGGGTAGAATTTATTACAAAACTAACTCCAACATGCATTAGTTTGTTCTTTTTCCAAACATTTATTACTGAAATACATGGAGCATTAAATGGCCTAAGTATATGATAGCAGGAATCCTAATAAGAGAAATATGTTGATATTTGGTCCCTAGGAAATCAGAATTTTAAATACTGTAGGAACTAGGATGGGACTCTGACTCCATGAGCATTTTTACTTTAATTATCCAAATAGAAAGTGTGAGATTTAAGAATAATTTTCTCTCCAATGTTTAGGTTGGTCACAGCAGATGTAGCTTTTTACACTGGAAATCTTCAAGCCTTAAAAGGCCTTAAAGATTTGGACCTAAATATGGCCGAGATCTGGGAACAGAAGAGGTGATGACATACTGGAAAACTGGGTAGTTCGTCTGACCACGGGATGTGTATGTTTATGAAGAAAATCTGGATGCCTGTGATTCAAGAACTGAACCAGGAACCCAAAGTGACCTGGCGTGGGGGAGGGGGAAAGTGAAGTATCAGTGTCGGGAAACTGGATTCAGTGGGATCTACAAGAAATGCCATTTTTTGCATCCTTCAGTGAGGAGTTAACCGATCAGGTGTCTATAACATTTTTCATTCTCTCTGGAAACAGACTCAGGTTTCTTTGGACCAAATCCAAAAGAACACATAGCTGTAACACAGCTGTAGTTGACTAGAATGCTCTGTATACTTTATATTAAAAATGCTTTGCATTTCTTCCAGTGCAATGAAATTCATATGGTGTCCCACCTTATTTAATGATGGTACAATTTAAAATATTAAAATCTTAGTCAACCTCTGTAGAAAGTTTTCTCTATGAAAGTAAAGCTGTTTGAAAAATTATTTTTTTACAGATCTTTCTATAAAAAATAAACATCTTTTGATTGCTTGGATTTAGGAATTCAATTTTTGTTTTAGTGACTAATGTCAAGTTTCAGGTTTTGTGTGTTGCACATTTAATCTTTCTACTACCACGGTATGTCAACTGGATAAAGCCTTCCAGAACAGTCTAAATTCTTGAAAGGCTGATTACAAGTAATAATTAAAGAATAAGATATTGGCACTTATTTATGTAACTAACTACTAATTAATTTAAATACTTTTCAGAAGTGGTATACAAAAGCCTACCATTTACCATCTGTATTTTTATAGAAGTATCTATGAAGGGTTTTGGGTTTTTCTGGGGTTTTTTTTCCTTTTTATTTCTAGGAGGTAGAATACATGAATATATATAATCTGCCTGCTTATGAGTTCTCATTTTAATATTTAGATAACACATGAAGTATGGCCCCCTTGGATTGTTTTTAAGTTACTTTCAATATGTATATGAACAAAGACCAGGGAGAAACAGAATTTTTAAAATATAGGCTGCCATGTTGGGGCCAGAAATATAAAGTGATGAGTAAGTTATTTAAAGACTTTTATAATACCTACCTTCAAAATTAGACTCAGCAGCACTCTACATATGAAAGTGCCTGTGCCTCACCTCACACCAAGAATCTTGCCTAACCCTGTCAGAGTGCCTAATCTTGTGATTATGTACAATGAAATCGTCTTATTTTGTGCTCTTCGGTTTCTTAAAAGGAAAGCTTGTTTTCTTTCCTATATCATTACAGAGGTATGTCATCGGTTCTTAAACTGTATGTCAAAAATAAAGTTGTAAAAAATTACCAGACTATAAAAAGACAACTTCTTTTTTAATAGTATACAGTGACCTTTAAACAGGCAGCCTACTCAAAACAAGTATGGATGAAATGCAATTGATTCTTAGAGAAAAGGCATAAATCAAACAACCAGCAGACCTGACTTGAAAGGTCATTCATGAACATTTTTCAGTGACAAAAAGCAAGTTTCAAGAAATGAAGCTTGAAGGAAAGGGAAAACTTTATATGAAGTTATACTCCCAGCCCACTATACAAGAGTACAAGGATGTCAAAGAAATGCCTCCTCCTGCCCCCCTTCAGCTGGGAATAGAAATGCCACTTTGTTTCAATAAATGGAGAGTCTGTGGAAAGTATGGCAGGCACCCCAGCTTTAGAACAAGATGAAAGGTACTAGATACCTACATGTTTATTTCCTATGGAAATAATGAAGTGGTTCAGATTCTTAGAAATGCAAAAAACTGGATGTGCTAGTTAACTAGCCAGTAACTACTGAAATATTCCAAGAGCAAGTCTTCCAACTTAGATGGTAACTATTCAATAAGAGTAAACCATTTTCTTTTGGCATTTATAAAGTTAGCATTAAAAAGTACAAGTGTACACATGTATTGCTTCTCCGCTTTATTTTTGAAATCACAAGCAATTCAAAGTGACTGTCATCGAGGCTTCTCTTAAAAGATCTTCCAGCAGAGCTGCCCCAGTTTTAAGATTAAACAATATTGCACTCTAAGATGAATTAACTTTGGGGGTCCTCTTCAAAGAAACAAAGTATTTGCTCCATCTGTGCTTTTCTTACACTGAAAGCATACTGCAGAAAACTCTAAAAATCAACACTGCAGTGTACAGTAACATAGTAAAAGTACCTGCCTATTTTAGAATCCTAGAGAATATTTTATTGTAAGAAACTATTTAGGTCATAATTAGTATAAAGTGTACACAATATTTTTCATTTCAGTGGTCCAAAATGCGAAGGTTTCCAGATACAATCTTGTTCTCTAATACTGCTCCAGGTGGGATGTCGATTCTGTCACCATGATTTGCAATGATGATAACCGTTCCCTAAGTGACAGGGAAAACAAAAAGCAAGAGTGTACTTGGCAACTGCAACAAAATGCAATTGATTGTCTTACAGTTATCAAGTTTATGTACAACTCTTTTTACGATGGAGTAATTATATTTATAAACAATATTAAATATGAAAAACAACATGTTAAGGAAAATTGTAATGTGTCCTTATGTAACAATCCCTGCAGTAGTTCTGAATTCCTTGCCTCCTTTTCAGAGGTGGTACTACGAGTGGGAAGTAGATCTAGTGCCATAGCATGACCGGGACATCTGAAGGCCTACTTACAAGGCCACCAGCATTATCCAACTTCATAAAGATATTAAAAGGTGCTTGGTTTGGGCCGGCCCGGTGGCGCACTGGAGAGTGCGCTGCTTGGGAGTGTGGTGGCGCTCCCGCTGAGGGTTCGGATCCCATGTGGAGACCGGTTCCCGCTCACTGGCTGAGCGAGGTGCGGGCGCAACACCGAGGGTTGCGATCCCGTTGCCGGTCCCCGGTACG
>NW_007736823.1:30256-42904 GCF_000696425.1 Galeopterus variegatus
CCAACTAATTTGGGCCGGCCCGGTGGCGCACTGGAGAGTGCGCTGCTTGGGAGTGTGGTGGCGCTCCCGCTGAGGGTTCGGATCCCATGTGGAGACCGGTTCCCGCTCACTGGCTGAGCGAGGTGCGGGCGCAACACTGAGGGTTGCGATCCCGTTACCGGTCAGTAAAAAAGACAAAAAAGGAAAGAAAAAAAAAAAAAGGTGCTTGGTTTATATTACATACAGGCTTTTTTGTTCTAAAGAACAGTTTACTGATAATATTTTTCATGTCTTAAGTGTGAGACTTTAGGCAGTATCAGTAATAAAGATCAATATATTTAATTTTTTTGTTTTTTCAAGATCTTCATTTCAGTAAGTAGCTTTAATGGAATAGCACATGAAATTTGAGTATGGGATTTTTTTAAAAAATTACTTGATTAGGAAAAAACTGTTGTATCTTTGTGAACTTTAATACTTATTCCTCTATTTTTCTCCTATTTCTTATGCTAAGCTAGAATGATACTCATCAAAGTATCCAAGTACTACAGTACTGCAGTCCCCCCATCCGTGGTTTCAGTTACTTGCAGTTTCAGTTACCCATAGTCAACCATGGTCTGAAAATGTTAAATGGAAATTCCAGAAATAAACAATTCATAAGTTTTAAATTACCTGCCATTCTGAGCAGTGTGATGAAATCTCATGCCATCCAGCTCTGTCCCACCTGGTACATGAATCATCCTTTTACCCAGCATATCCACTCTATAAGCTACATGCCCGCTACTCACTTAGTAGCTGTCTTGGTTATCACATTGACTGCTGCGGTATAACAGTGCTTGTGTTCAAGTAACCCTTATTTTATTTAATAATGGCCCCCAAACACAAGATGCTAGCAATTCGGATATGCCAAAAAGAAGTCATGAAGTGCTTCCTTTTAAGTGCAAAAGTGAAAGTTTGACTAAAGAAGGAAAGAAAAAAATCATATGCTAAGGTTGCTAAGAGTTATGGTAAGAATGAATCTTCTATCCATGAAACTGTGAACAGTATATTATTATAACTGTTCTATTTTATTATTAGGGGTCGGCTTTAGCTCAAGCGGTTACTTCCTCAAGCCAGACTTCACTCTGTCTATTTTATTATTAGTTATTGTCGTTAATCTCTTACTGTGCCTAATTTATAAATAAAGCTTTATCATAGGTATGCGTGTATAGGAAAAAACATAGCCTATATAGGGTTTGGTACTGTCCAATGTTTCAGGCATTCACTGGGGGTCTTGGAAGTATCCCCTGTGGATAAAAGGGTACTACTGTAATGTAAACAAGTATCTTTGTACTAATAACAGATTCCTTTAACAGGAACAGACTTTTGCAGTATAAATGAAGCTGTTGTTTTTCTACTTTCATTCAAATAGTCATCTTTAGTGAGCTAATGCTAATAGTAATCCTATTTTAATTATTATCACATTTCAATAAGATAGTACCAGTTTTGTTACTAATTAGTGTTCATTTTCCATTTGAATGCTATATTCTACAAAATTCACATATACAACAATTATGCTTTTATTTTAACTAAGTTGTATATCTATGGAAGCCCATATTTATACTAAATGTGGTGTGACCTATTTCATGTCTGTACCCACTCATTTTTAAAAAAGTGTATCTATCTTATACACATCTGGTACAGACTAAGAAGTATTCCTTAAAAGTAAATTTAGGAATAGAAAATGAAATGTTTTGTAAAGCTGTAAGAATGTAATTTTCTTTATAACAGCATACCTTTAAAGAAACATTCTTGCCAAATGTCACATCTCCTGAAACTGTGAGGTGATCCAATTCAAGCATATCTGGTATACTTTCAAATCTTCTTAGATAATCTTGAACCTTAAAGAAAAGTAGAAACAAAAGTTGTTTCAAAAATGGGTTTACAGAAAAAGAAGAATTATATTAACCGAATAACAAAATAACTACACTGTAAATACAGTTTATGGCCAATCTCAGGTCCTATATAGGAAGAACCTATTTACTAAGCACTCCTATATGCTAGATCCTGTGTAGGAGAGACAAGAAGATAGGGACATTGTCTCCACAATCAAGCAATTTACAATACAGTTGAGCAGATTAGACATTAAAAAAAAAAGAAAAAGATAACCAATCAACATTCTGAGAGCCAGAGTAGTTCACATAATCTGGGTTTAGCTGGGAAAAGAGGGAGAGATCATGATGGTTTGAAGGAGGCTAGACTGAAGCTGGCCTTTAGGGGATGGGTAGGATTCAGAAGACATCGCGCACATTTTAGGAAGAGCAACAGCACAGGTTATCACTATCTTTGCCTCTTATTTCCTCAAATTTACAAGCACTAGAGATTATCCTATACAGCCACGTTTCCTATTTTGCTGAGAAAATAGAAGCAATCAGAAAACTTCACTGGCTTCCATGACTACCACCACCACGACCCCTAGCCCATTCATTACTCTACCTTCCCTTGCAGTACCGGAGTAGAACAGTTTCTACTCCTACTTATGCATTAGATCCCTTCTTATGGCCTATTCAAGGATATTGTTCCAGCAGTTCTCCCTCTTCAATGCTTTGTTCCTCTTGACTGAATCGGTTCCCATCAATGTATAAACATGCTATACATTCTCCCATATTTAAAAAACAAAACCTCTCAAACCTTATATCTCTTTCTACCTATGGCCCCATTTCTGTTTCACTTTTAAGGTCAAACTCTTGAATGAGTTGTCTACATTCGTATCTCTGATTCCTCTTCTCCCATTTTCTTTTAAATCCATTCCAGTCAGGCTCCAAAACCTCCATATTGATCAATCTAATGTTGAATTCTCATTCATCTTACTTGAATCAGCAGCAGCATTTGACACACAATCACTCCTTTCTTGACACATTTTCTTCATTTGACTTTCAGGACATATGCCTTCAGTTTTCCACCCCATTCCTCATCTGCAATCCACACCAGATGGCAATAAACCACACCCAGCCTAGAATGGATTTGGACGGCATAGCAGGTCCCTAGCCAGCCACAAAGCCTCACCCTATCACTTCACTGCCTCCCAACATTTTATGTGACTGAGTTTTGGGGCATCCACTTATTATGTTAGGATGGGGTTTTGCTAGACAGATGCTCTTCGACTTAGCGATGGGAGATTACATTCTCATAGACCCGTCATAAATTGAAAATATAAGTTGCAAATGCATTTAACACACCTAACCTACTGAATGGCATGGCTTAGCCTAGCCTACCTTAAACATGCTCAGAACACTTGTATTAGTCTATAGTTGGGCAAAACACCTAACACAAGGCCTATTTTATAATAAAGTATTGAACATCTCATGTAATACCGAAAGTGAAAAGCAAAATGGTTGTTTGAGTACTTGAAGTATGGCTTCTACCAAATGCGTACTGCTTTTGCCCCATCGTAATGTCAAAAATTCATTAAGTTGAACTATCATAAGTTGGGGACTGTCTATACTTGCTATTACCCCTACCTGAAACACTCTTTGCCACAGATACTCAGCTTCTCAGGGAGGCCGTCTTTGGCCACCCAATGTAAAATTACACCAACACCCCACCACACGTTCCCTATACTCCATCCCTGCTCTATTTTTGTGTACAGCATTTTCCACCACCTGATATATTATACATTTACTTACTTATTTGTTATCATCCTACCCCACTAGAATGTCAATTCCATGAATATAAGGATTTTAGTCTGTTTTGTTTACTGCTAAATCCCCAGCACCTAGAACACTGCCCAGCACAGGGTAGGAACTCAATAAGCATCTGTTAAAAAAGAATTAACCTTTCCCCATTGATGAACGTAGTACTTGTCTTGGAAAAGACATAAGATAAAATGTCCCAAAATTTAAACATTCTTTTCTACTCCCTATAGCAATCAAATTTCAAAAGTGAGATACATCTTTACCTTCCACAATCAATTCCCCTTCAAAGACATCAAAGATGGAGGCATACAACAGGTCAGCAGTGGAGACTAATTAGTTTCCAATGCACATGTAAATCATATCTTCACAATTACGTACCTTTGTAAAAGAACTGCCTAATTTAACCAGGGGCACTGTAGGAAACTCCCGCTTTTCACTCATCGTCAAAGATCCTGCATTAAGGCTATAGAGGTTTGACATCACAAGCAAGAGATCTGATGTGGTTTTGACAGGCAGAAAACGGCTCCTTGGAACATTAATACCTAGAGAATTCTCAAAACTTTTAATGGCCGCCCCTACTGCAGTTTCTAACTGAATGACATTCAGGCCTCCATCCAAAGTCTGTAAGAAATGGCAGGGGAGGAGGGAGAGAGAAACAGGTTTTAGGCAACTACAATTTAGTTCCATTTGGGAAGTGGTTTCAGAGACTCACTGAAGGAAAACAGAACTTTGAGAACTGACATTTATCAAGCACTCACCACAGGCCAAGCAAGCACTTACAAGTGAACTTTTTTCAGTCATAACTCTTCTATTCAGTACTATTTCGATTTTAAAGACCCAAAGCTTCAGAAAACTCATTCAAGGTGCCTATGGCCAAATGACCTGTGTGAGCACAACTACTAAGACAGGCAGGTCCTCTACTTTTGAGCCCAGTGCTCTTGTTACTACCACAGCCCAGGGTCAAATAAGGGGCACCACAGCTTGGCACACTACAGGGATGAGAGCAGACTCTGGAAGACAGGGCCAGGAACTGGAGAGTCTGAATAGGCAAAAAAGAGTGACCGAGGGAAAAGACAGGCCAGAGGGAGTGGGTAGTGGTGTCTGTGTGTAGCCTACTGTGTACGATGTTAGGAACCAGGGAGCTGAAGGGGCCATGACCTTGGCTTACCTTTGGATTCACAATGATTTCCATGTCAATGGCATTCTGCTCCTGCAGTCTTTTAACTGCTGCAAGAGAAATCCATAGGTTGTTTGTGTTAAATATTTTGAATTTTGATACAGACTTGAACTCATCAACATGTGCTTTTGGCACTTGAGCGATTTCCACCAGTCTCAGTTTGCCTTCATACTGAGTGAGTGTCCCACCCTAGAAAAGCAGAAAATAGTGAGCACTTCCACATCTCTCCCAATCACAACCATACCACAGTGTTTCTAGTCTATGAATTTTATAAAAAAGACACCGATAATAGACTCTCCCAGAATACAAAGCAACATATGTTTGAAGGTAGAACTGAAGAAAATAATTCAGGTGATCAGTCATTTTACACTGTATACTTGCCATCTTGTGTGTGTGTGTGTGTGTGTGTGTCCGGTAAGGGGATCGTAACCCTTGGCTTGGTGTCAACCGCACCGCGCTCAGCCAGTGAGCGCACCGGCCATCCCTATATAGAATCTGAACCCGCGGCCTCGGCGCTCCCAGCGCTGCACTCTCCCGAGTGAGCCACGGGGTCAGCCCTACACTTGCCATCTTGTCCATAATAAAAGCCCTGGGAGTGCATCAGGGTCTTTCTCACTTCCCTAACGTTGATACAGAAACAGCCCGTTCCTTTTATTCCCAAACCACTGCATCACCAAACAGCTAGTCCTACCACCTCAAGCCCTGCTCTGATTGGCTCTAGGATAAAGGGAGAAAGGAGGAAACAGATTCGCAAGTGGGCAAGAAGTGATCCATGAATGGCTTCAGGCTAAAGATGTCCTTATAGTCACTAGGCCATGACAGCATGGGAAGAGGGAGACACTTGCAAAAGACATAGAATCCAGGCCAGGAACTGACTGCTTTAGTATTCACACACTGCCCACTTTTCTTACTTGCTGTGGGTAAGTAGTAAAACCCTGTTTTCAAAGGCCAAGTGTCACGACCACCAAATATGCAAGGTTAAAAAAATTTGCACCTTGCACCAAAACAACTCTTTTTTTTTTTTTTTGCCAAGTACAGAGATATTACAGTGATAATACAAAAAATATATATAGATTTATTCTATGAAATAGAAATAATAAATTTTCATAAAAGGGACATGAAATAAAAACACTTAACTGCAAAACTAGAAGAATATTAGAGGTCTGAACAAACTTATTGAAAGTGTTTCACATACAAGGGTACTTTAAAAAGTTCATGGAAAAATAAAATTAAAAGATAATACAAATGAACCTTATGAAGTACCCTCATATGTTTCAAATTTATTTCATACATATATATGGGACTGTTTTCAGTTAAAATTATTAACACAGATTATCCAAAAAATAAAGATGATTTTAATACTGTCAATTCTGGATTTATAATACACACTGTATGTCAAACAGAACTGAAGATACTCCACAGAATACCATCTCATTCATGTGTCCTGCATAAAATAGAAACTTTCAAATTTGAAAAAAAAAAGGGGGGTTTAACTATACAATCTATGAAATGTGAAAACAAGAATCTCCCATCTGCTTCCTCTCAGTATTTACCTTTACATCTGCACGCGTTTTATTTGTGACTTCCATGACAAATTCACAGCGTTTTCCATTGGGTGGATTCATTAGATGATTAAGAATATAAAGGTCTACTGTGGCACCCAGGTTATCTATGTTAGATACAAAAATATATTCTTTGCCTTCTCCTATAAAGGTATCGAGCAAACCAGAGTTGTAGAAACTGGCATAGATATCACCATGACCTGGAGGGTACCAAGCTTCTGTATTTTCCCCTGAGTAAGATACATCCTTTGCTACAGGAAGTAAAGATTCTTTATTAATCCTCGGGTACCTTAAAAAAAAAAAAAGTTTTTAAATATCAACTCTGTACAGCATTCCAGACCTTCAAGTAAAACAGTGCATTACAGTTAAATAAAATTTCCCTTCTTTTCAGAGTCTATCAATAGCAAGTAATTTAATTACAGGTGAGTCTATTTTTTAAAAATCTCTCATTATTTGTGTTGTCCAAAATCTATGTTGTCTAAAAAGATAGTAATAGTTGCTGCAAAACAAAGTTTTCCATGGCCACAGAGCTGGAAGGACACCTCATATTTTTAAGATATTAATATGTTTTATGACTCTCCAAGAGGAGTGATTAAGTAATTAAGAAGGTTAAGTAAATTTTCTTCAACTTATTTGGTTGTGGGATTGTTCTGTTCTCTGAACATCTATTTGGGAAAAGCTGACCATTCTTAAACACAGATATATTCAGGGGTGGTTCTCTTTCTTTCCCAGAAAATCATCAGCAGGTTAGTATTCCAGGATGTACGCTTTCCACCACTAGTAAGAATAAAGGTTAAGGGCTTGTATGGGGGAAGGGGAAAGCAGCAGCGCTAGCGCTGCAACAGACTGAAGACCAACCAGAAAATGGAGGCAAAGCATCTGTGACATAAGAAATGTCTATGGGAAAATAGATTTTAAAAAACCAACCAAACTAATGGTACAACTTGAGAAATATCCTTCTGTGTAAGTTCATGTAGACTGATTTCCATCCTTATATTGGAAGCCTTATTTCCCTAATTGCTGGGCTTTATCACAATTCATCATCTGAATTCCTTTTTACCTGTTCTCCCTTCCTCAAAGTAAGATTTTCTTAAAAATTTATTTAATTACCCCCAACCCTATTCAGGATGTTGAAGAAATTCCTTTCTACAGAAAAGAAGATTATCAATACTGGAAAAATATAGAAAGACTTTTCACAGACCCATTTGGAGACCAAATATACCCTCAAAAAGCAAAGATCTCAGTTATCCTCAAATATTCTAGACACGGAACAGAATCTCAAGCAGTTTCTCTTTTAAGAATTGGAAGTTATAGAACCAAAGAGTGATTATAACAACCACATATCTATTAACAAATGTTCAGCTTTTAAATGCCTCAAACACTTGCAAACATTAATCTTTGGCACATACACATCTTAAGGCTGCTCTTTTATAAATAAGATAAAGGGAAGTTATAGAACCAAAGAGTGATTATAACAACCACATATCTATTAACAAATGTTCAGCTTTTAAATGCCTCAAACACTGCAAACATTAATCTTTGGCACATACACATCTTAAGGCTGCTCTTTTATAAATAAGATAAAGTCCTTTCCCAGGAGTAACACACCCAGAGTTCATTTTTTTACTCCTTGTACCTGCTTTGATTAAAAGTGTAGATTTTCACACGACAGTGATTGTACTTCTGCAGTATTTTTTTGGTATCTTCATCCGTGTTAAAAGAATTCATTAAAACAAGAGGAACATCTGTATTGTAGGTTTTGTTCAAATGCTAGGAGGAAAATGACAATCAGATTACCCACACTTACTTTTCTTCTGCTTAAAAATATAAAACTAACTCTTAATGGTTAATCACAAAATATCTAAAACATTAACAATATGTAGCCATATATATAAGTTGGACATAAATAACTGCTTTGCAGAAGCCAGACTTTTTTTTAAGCAATTCACCAGGTACTTGCTCATTAAATCACAACTCTTTGAAACAGAAACTACTGTCTACATTTTACAGATGACTAAACTGTGGCCCTGACCGGTGGTGGGTCAGTGGCAGAGGTAGTCTGCCTTCCTGCCCCCAGGAGGTTCGGCTGTAGAGCTGTGTGCACAGCCACAGTGCTCTGCGGCCTGACTGGGTAGGCAAATGCTGATTAAAAATTTACTGGGTTCAGAGCTCTTTGGGGATGAAAGTACAAATGTTACAAAGACATGGCTCCTTGTTCTCAGGACTACTGGTCAAGAATTCTAAATCACACCTCAACTGAAATCTTTTCAATCTTGTAGAAGAGCTAAGAGGCAACACAGAGCAGGAAGAAAATGGGCTTAGAAGTCAGACTGTCCTATGTTTAAATTTTGATTCTGCACTTACTAATTAGCTAGAGAAACTTGGGCAAATAATTCAAACTCTCTGTGCCTTGTTTTCCTCATCTGTAAAATGAGATGATAACAGTACTTACCTTACAGAATTGTTGAGAGAACAAATGAGTCAATTCATGTAAAAAACATAGAATAATACTTGGTTCACGGTAAGAGCTGGATAAATGTTAGCCATGCTACTGCTAGTGTTGTGATTGTACTTGTCAGCATCATACTACACAATAGGGATAAAGAGAGAGAAGAGAAAGGACCACTGCCCCTGAAGAGCTTACGGTCTATGAGAAATGAATATGTCATAAGAGAGAAGCCGAGAACAGCTCTTAGCATACATGGCATCCAATCAGAAACGTGACATCCTCCCCACCTTCCCAAAAGGGGTTAATAAAGCCAGATCATCCCAGCCTTGATGAAGGATGCCACTAAAAAGAAAGTGGGTGAGGGGATAGGGAAATCAAAGGAGAATCTGAATAAACCCAGAGATTTCAGCAACCACATATGCTATTTAAGATCAAAAGCTTTTACATCACCCTAAGGATCTGCCTATGATTAGCTCAAATTCACATCTGCTACGTTTTATAACATAACATTTATGATAACCTAAAAACAAAAACTATTTTAGTATCTCAGGGGAAAGGCTAAACGTTACTCACTTCAATTTGCTGAACAGTCAGATCCAAAAAGGTATTCTCATTCCTCACACCTATCAGACTTTTAGGGCCTTTGCAGCCCATGCTGGTTCCCAAACCACCATTGAGTTTTACCACCACTAACTTGTTCAACACCGAAGATACATTATCAGGCAAGCCCCTGGCCTTTATCTTTTCATAAGGTTGAATCTGAAAGAAAAATAAAATTACAGGAGTAATTCAAACAGCTTTATGAGAAGTTAAAGCAAGTAAATCCCACGGTTATTGCCATGCTTCCTTAAAGAGTTTTGGTTTCTCTGTGAAAAGTTTCAACTGCATTTCCTTTAATGACATGAGCCCTTCTGGTTCAAAAACAAGTACTTACAGGCAACTTCCCTTGTACACAGAAGTAGTTCAGTGGTTTCTTTATATTACAATGGGGTACAAGAAGGGAGAAAAGCTGTAGTCTACAAATATTTGGCTGGCTGGTGAGAACACTCAAGTCTCTTGGACTATCTTCAAAAACTCAGAATTCCCAATTTACACCAACATAGCAAATGAGACACACAAAACTCTATCTAGTCTACATATTTCTGGTGCACTATGGATCTACTTAAATTCTGGAGAAGTATTTATATAATCATACTTTATTCTTTCTACTGGAGGCAAAAACCAAAACACACTTGTTCCTCTTTATTCCCCTCTGTTCAGTCATAAAGTTTGCTCTTCGGAGGAAGGTGGCATAAGCTTTTTGTCACACGTCCAGTTATGCACAAGGAAGAATTCCTTCCACGAGAACTTAACTTTCGGGTGTCACTGTATAAAAGCCCATACTGGAAAATTAAGTGTTCTCACTGTTCCAAGAAATGCCCTGGAAGGGAAGGAGAGGTTAAGAGCTGGAGCTGGAGAAAATCCTAACTCAGTCTCCTCCCTAGCCACCTCATCGATTTCTGTGAGCAGAGAAATCTTTTCTATAGGGGAGAAATCTTCAATTTCTCCCCTATAGGAAAGGAACAACGACACTTACAGCTGAGGCCTAAATTACTTTGTTCAAGGCAGAGACACAAGCAAGTCTACACATTGTATAGCAAGAATGAAAGCTTTAATATATATATATATATATATTTTTTTTTTCTATCCATTTCTGTGACATTTTTATTGTTGTTACTTTGCTTTAATGGAAGAGGCTTACAAATGGACTCTTCAGTTACATCATGGTGTAGGACAGAAAACATGAGTGGGCCAATGCTCTGTGAACATTAGCTGTTGTTTGTTCTACTACCTGTAGGGGTGGGGGGGGAGTGTGTGTGTGTGTGTGTGTGTGTGTGTGTGTGTGTGTGTGTGTGTGTGTGTGTGCGCACGTGTGTGTGATGGGTGACGTTTGTGATTGGGAAAAGACATGATGGGCTCACATTCCAGTAATCTAGGCTGGTGGAGACAAAAATCTCTTTATGCTTGGTCAGACAAATATACATACATATATCATATGTAGATTCCTGACCACACAATCCTTGCTAACAGTTCTTTCCACAAAAAACTAGTCTGTGACTTATTTCTTCTACACTGCAATTTGCTATATTAACTGCCAAGTGCAGATTAATACACTTTCTTGCCTGCTGTAAATACTGAAGAACTGGAGCACTCTTCTCCAAGGCTCTCTACTGGTTATCACCCCAATTATCACTCATTCTGAATTATTTCCTACTGTAGTAGGACTGTCAATCTTCCTGGTAAGTGCTGCTTAGTAGCCTTCTGCAGTCACTCATATTCATGAACCAAAAGAAGGGCTGGTATCTGAAAAGACCAGAGGAGGGGACAGGCCTACTGGGCACTCCAGGGGATGCCACCTAAACAATGGGATGGTAAATGCCAAGGAAAGGAGGAGAGGGAGGTGGGAAAGAACACAAACCACATTGAGCGCTAACCCTTCAGCGCTTGATCCAGGTGAGGACAACCTAGGGGTGATAACAACCTAGACCCCCAAAACACACAGAGAGTGCTCATGGCCCAGTTGATATTCCTTTGAAGATGGTTTGATTTAACTCTACTGCCATGAACATCATTTGTTTAGCATTTCAAAGAAACTAGTAATACTGCTTGGGAGAAAAGGTCCCAATTTAAGTGCCATACTATTAGAAAAGTAAGAGTAGATGACAGAGTTGGAACCTTTTGTCACTTTGCTATAACAGGGAAGCTTATAATCCTTTCTAGCCCAGCTGCTGAAATCAAAGTCAGTAAAAGGAATGCCACTGTGATACCACGGCTTCAAGTAGTCTATTATTAGGCTAGAAGAATTACTTGGACACATTATATTCACTCAAAAAGTTTAACAAATGGAACCAAGCCAATTATTTTCCAATTATTTTATAAAAGCCAAGAATTTCCATTTAGCAGTTACTTTTCACTTCCCAGCAAGAATCTAATATTTACAGAGGTTTCTCAAAGGTGTGAAAATGAATTTAACTGTAAACTCCTAAGTTCATGCATTCATTTTAGGTAAAACTGTTAGTTCAGAAATATTCTTCCTATTTAATGCTTTGAATATACTTTTTTTAAAAAATAGAATACATGGACAATTTTTTTTTCTATACATGGTGAGACAGGCCTATTTTCCAATTCCACCTAAAAATTTTAATTATGAAACATCATACATATAAAACTTTATAAAATATACATATACAATTGAAAGGGTAACATAAAAAATGGAATACTGCTGCAACTTAGAAGCCTCCATGCATCTGTCCCTGATCACATTCCTCTTCCAACCCTAGGGGTAAACCCACTGTCTGGACTTTTACTCTACAGTTTTACCACCTTTACCACCTACGTGTATATCCTTAATAACAATATTTTACTTAATCTTATTTGTCTCTAAACTTCTAAACAAATCAAATCATACTACCTTATCATTGTAACAACATCAACAATTCAAACAAGGTATATCATTGGGATTTGTTGTCGATATTTGAATATTCTGTTTCAAATAGAGGTAAATATTGCCTAGATGTAATTGGTGTGAAAAATTTCATGTAACATTAATATCCTATCAGGTGAAGTATAAATGCTTCTTATTACAAGAGTAAAAATGCTATAATAATTAACGATGTTGAAAGCTATTAATTTTATGTCAACAATTAATGTTTTCAAATATTTGTCAGTTAAACAAATTGGGAAGCAGAATGACAGTAAACATAAAAACTCATACATTAGTTAGATATCTTTTTTTTTTTTTTTTTTTTTTTTTTTTTTTTTTTTTTTCCC
>NW_007736823.1:43904-60063 GCF_000696425.1 Galeopterus variegatus
CCACATACAGACCGGTTCCCGCTCACTGGCTGAGCGAGGTGCGGGCACAGCGCCGAGGGTTGCGATCCCGTTGCCGGTCCCGGCCAGTACGGGCGCGACACTGAGGGTTGCGATCCGTTGCCGGACACGAAATAAAAAGACAAAAAGGAAAAAAAAATTTTTTTTTTAGATTCATAGCATGAATCATGTTTAATTTTTAGATATTCAGTTCTGTTTAGGTCGTGAGTCTTCAAGAAAAAGTACCAAAAGGAATTTTTCACCTCCAGTGAAGATGAAATAAAAACCAACTGTCAACCTTGCTCCTTTAAAATTTCACCAGAAAAGAACTCCAAAATCATGTATATTCATGATAAACTATCCTTGATCTATAACCATAAAGAATATAAAGTTCATGAAGAAAAGTATTTAGAGATGAAGAGTTATCTAAATACATTTTGTTCTCAGTAATCAAACTTCAAAACATGCATTTATTAGAATGCATTAAGAAGGCAATTTCTTATAATTGAGTCTATGGAGTCTAAACAAATAAATGAAAAGCATGTAAAAACAATTTCTATAGACCATCAACATTTTTAAGTACTTGAAACCATGGGATTTTTAATATTTGCCCAAGTTCTGAGTTCCAAGTATAATGTTCCTTACAGAAACACTTTCTAGAAAGCTTTATTCTAAATTTTAGTTACTAAAATTAAAGTGCTTCTTCTTCCTGTGCTTAGTCATGAAGACACAGAGCCCTTTTTAAGTCTGAAAGCACAATATATTGATTAATCAACAATGAAAAAAAAACATGTTCTGAGTTCCAAGTATAATGTTCCTTACAGAAACACTTTCTAGAAAGCTTTATTCTAAATTTTAGTTACTAAAATTAAAGTGCTTCTTCTTTCTGTGCTTAGTCATGAAGACACAATCAGAGCCCTTTTTAAGTCTGAAAGCACAATATATTGATTAATCAACAATGAAAAAAAAACATGGTTGAGGAAATATTCATAGAATGACACAATAAATAAAAAAGTATTATGCAACTGTCAGTGACAAATAGGATGAGAGAATGATTTAAGAATCACCAACGTTCAATGTTTCATTCACACTTTTCAGCTACTGGCTGTGAGCTGACAGATGGTGGGCCACTCTCATTCTGCTTTAAAGACAAGCTACCAGAGAACATTTACTTATACAAGATATTCACACAAAACGGAATGGAAACTATTACATTTTTTTTTTGTTTCTTTTTGGTTTTTTTGACCAGTAAGGGGATCACAACCCTCGGCACAGTGTGGTCAGCACCACGCTCAGCCAGTGTGTGCACTGGCCATCCCTATATAGGATCCGAACCCGCAGTCTTGGGGCCACCAGTGCCACACTCTCCCGAGTGAGCCATGGGGCCGGCCCAATATTATGTTTTATACAGGCTACTTGAACAAAAAGATAGTTCAAAAATTATGTTTTGAAAGTAACAAAACCAAAATAGCAGGACTTACTAACAGTGTTAGGCTTTGTTCATTTGCCAGAACCTGATAAGAAGTAAACCACCCATGTGTCAAGTATGCAAAGACTTCTTACAAGATACAGGTGTGAAGATGTTCCACTCACTCTGCTCTAGGGAAGATGCTGAAATTGGTGTACAAGCTGAATACAGATGGAAATTCAGAGACATACTTTCGCTGTGTTGAAAGCCATTACTCCATCGCCAAACTTCCTAGATTCAAAATCTAAGCTCTCAAGTGATTGTATGAAGCAACAAGTGCATAAAGAAACTTTTTAAACACACACAAGATAAAGCGACATACATGAGAAGATATTCAGAAATCATCTGCAAACAAGCACGGAACTTCAGTTTGTGAGATAACTTCAAGGAAATGGCACATCTCCATTAATGAAACTTACAAGTTCAGGATACTAAGAGGACTGAGCTTCATTTCAGTCAGTTACTTTTAGAGAGGAAGGAAAACTTGACATCATGGAAGCTACATCACAATCGGCACATCCAATACTAGCAAAAACAGTTGGAAAATATCTTGCTCCTCCATCAACCTCAGTTGACTAAAGTAAGTCTATTTACTGTTGCAGATGTCTATCGTAGTATCCACAAAAGTAATCTATCAGATGACCATGACCATGCTGAAGAATTATTGTTCTTGCACTGTAATATCAACATTTTAAAGTTTGATAACTAAATTTCTAAATAAAACTATAATGACTGCAATTTGTTCTTATATCCCCAAAACTTATTTGGTGATGTTGATTTATAAGGCCAGCTTCATATTGACTTTAACAGTAGGCCAGTTGGCCTTCAGCCAAAACGTATATTCAATATACTTCTCGTTCTAAGTCAAATCTTCCCAAGGTTGCCACCTTATGAATCTGAGTTTGAACTTAAAATGTAATTCTGAATACCTTTCAAATATTTCGTGTGAAATAAAAAGAACTAATCCACACATAGCATTAAAATTCCAAAACTGAGTTAATAAAGACTCTTGGGCCCAGGCCCTGGCAATTCACAGTAGAAAGACTTATTTACCATTTAGGTAAGTGCCCAGATTTCTCTGCGGAGTGCTATATTTAGAACCTTGCTTCCTAAGAGAGCTGAGAGTCAACCCACCACTACAAATGCCAAGGAACCACGGTTCTTTATGCTGTGTTTTCAACAATACCTACTTGTCTGGCTATATTTAACCCTTAAAGCAGCTAATTAAATATAGGTCCTGCTAAGGAATTTGTTAACAAGAAAAGGACTCAGAACTATGGAAGGAAAAGGAAGAAGCAAGTAACAAGTATAAAGAGGGGAGAGATGTCCAGAGCAGTCAGGTTAATGTTGCTGTTGGAAACCTCCAAAGGTCTTTAACTTATGTTTCATGACTTATACCCGCTTCCACCCTCTCACACCCCCTGACAGACTCTCATGCAAGCGCAAAGAAAGATACCAATCGTTTAATTCCAGGAAGCCAGGACACTTTTTGTCGAAAGCTTATTACAGGTTAAATTAGGTGATAAGCACGGCTTTCTATCACCGTAAGTCACCCTCTATGTCAACACTCTCTGTTGGTGATGCTGTCTACACCCTCCACCAGGGGACCTCACAAAGCAGTCCCACATAGCTTTGTTTTGTTCAACAAGCCAAGGAGATCTGTGTTAGAAAGTTGCTTAGCAACAGCTAAAGTTACACTGGACACACCTAGTTAGAGAAATTTTTAGACCTGCCCTCCACTTTCCCTTCTCAGCTCCCCCAGGAGAATGCACAAAGACATTTACTCAGGCAAAGATGGATGGTGTTCAGAGACAACAGGAAGTGTCATGCACTGCCAGATACAGCCTCAAGGCTACTCTGACTGAATCACTTAATTCAGTCTCTAGTGCGATCTTTGTGCTTTCAGTCCTACTCACCCTGTTTCTCTTTTCCCCCAGACATGAACAGAATTCAGTGTTCTAAGAAGACCTCCAACTGCAATTAAATATGCAGCAGAGCAACCTCCACAGGTGAGGTGGGGCAATCCCCATGATGCTGCTGGCAAAATGTCCAGGGGAGCCCGGGCCACTCACATTCTCTTCTCACTGGTAGAAAAGAACTGGTAAAATACCTAACTTCCTCTGGGGAATGAACAAATGAGGAAGCACTTGGCAATCTACTAAACCATCTGATTTAAACAACATTCTCCCCTCTAGGATGTCAATCTAATTTTTCTGCACAAACCAAAAAATTTTTTCAAAGATCTTTTAAAAACTGTCTACCACGATCTGTATCTTGCCAAGTCTGTTCACAACTTAGTTTCCAGTTAGAAGAAAAGCCAAATTCATCACACAGTCATGGACACACTGTTCCCAGTTCTTGGTAGCATATTTATGCTATTCCTGGAGGCAATGCCAAATATCCAAAGCAAGCTAACAGTGTTTCCAGTTAGAAGAAAAGCCAAATTCATCACACAGTCATGGACACACTGTTCCCATCAGTAATAGCATAACCCAGTTCTTGGTAGCATATTTATGCTATTCCTGGAGGCAATGCCAAATATCCAAAGCAAGCTAACAGTACCTGCCCTGTTATGGTTCACAAGAGTGTGGTTACTGCAATCGAAAAGAATTCTTTCTCAACAAAAGCAAGTTTGCCTAAAAGAAAATGAGCTGTGTAAACAGTAAAACAAATTAGAAATCATGCTCCATATGTACAGAAAGTGTTCCAAGAACATTGGCTTATTCATTAAACTCTTACTATGCAGTGTGTGTGTGCCAAATTCTGTGCTGCGACTTTCACATATTGTTTCTTCATTTCACATTTCTAAAGTTAATAACCAAAATCTGGGTCATCTGAAAGATCCTACAGATTAATTTAATAACAGAAAAACCATACCTAGACCAGAGATTTTTCACTAAGGAAGAGCTGGGAAATCATGTACATGCAACATTATCATATGGTCCACCAATAAGTTCATCAACACTCCCTCAGCCACCAAGATGAGCTCAACTCCTCCTGCACAGAGTGAATAAAAGCCATCATCACATATGGGAATGCCCTTGATTTTGTGCCACCAGATCCTCAGACCCTCCCTGTACCTCCATCCTTGTCTCCTCCTGATCCTTCTGGTTATAGGTAAAGCTGTCACCATCCTAAGGTAATCCTTCTACCACTGCCCATCTCAAGGACACCATTTCATCATTCAGTCTTTCCTCTTATCTTCAGCCTATCCCTCTCTATTCTTTTCCATTGGCATGAACATAGTCTAGCATTTGCCATCTAAAAAACAAAAAAGCAACAACACATCCCCTTTTTTCCATCTTCTTAAAGGGGAAACTTCTTGAAAGAGTTGCTACACTCACCTCTACCTCCTCACCTCCCGTTCACTCCCTCACCCATTGCAATCTGGTTTTCTCCTCCCTCATTTGATGAACTTCTCTTAACAAAGTCATCAACAACCTCCTAATTCTGAAATACTATCAATAACATCAATACTTCCTTACCTGTGTTTTCAGGTGCATTCAACACAACTGACCACTCCCTAAATCTTGATATGCTTTATTTCCCTTCAGTTCTGAAATACCACACTCTATTTTCCTCCTCTTTTTGTCTGCTCCTTGTAAAGCTCATTCTGAGTAGACCTCCTCTTCCCAGACTGTTGCTTCAATCACTCCTGTCTTTATGGCACGAAGACACACCTAGCTGCTAAGCCAGGAGCCTGCTCATATCCAATCAATGGCAAGCCCTAAATCCTGTCAGTCTCAGGAAACTGTCTCTGCTGCCTCGGTCAGTACCCTGTTCACCTCTGACATGTGTTACTGCAGTGGTCTCTATGGTCTCCTTACCGCCCCCTTTCAATCCACCTGCTCAGGTGGTGATCTTATCATGTTATTCACAAAAATAAAATGCTGATATGTCATGGCAAAGATTATTAGCTGCCTACCCCAATATCATTTTTCACCTTCTACTTTAGAACCCTGACTTTCAGCTGGGCACACCATCACCCAGATTAAAAGGCTACATTTTCCAGCTGCCCTGGCAGCTATTTGTGCCCAAGTTCTGCTCAATGTGATTAACTGGAAATGAATTGAAAGATTTCCAGGAAGTCTCTGTGAAAGGGCAGGAGGCATGCCTGTCTTCCTCCTTCCTGCTGCTTGGAATATAAACATGATGACTGGAGTTCATTTGGGTGGCCATCTGGGACCATAAGGAGATAAGAACCTTAGGACAATAGAGCAGCAAGATAGAGAAGGCCAGATTCTTGATGACACCAAGCTGCCATAATAACTCTGGACTGCCTCTCTCTAGATTTGTTATTTTTCTCTACTATATGTAGCTGAATATAATCCTTACTGGCAGACATGGTTTGCAAGGTCCATAACGATTTGGCCCTTTTTACCTTCTACTCTCTCCTCTCCTACTCCCCCCAACACACTGTGCTCCAGGAACACAGAGTACCAGGTTCTCTAATGCAGCACATCCCCTGCTTGTAGGCCTCTGTGCTTTTCCTCTTCATGCTACTTTATTTCAACTACCTTATCTTCATCCTCCACATCTCAGCTCAGACCAGTGATCTGCAGGCTTTATGAGCCATCAGGTACTTGTGAAGATCAGAAGTTAATGCACCCTCTTTCAGAAAAGTTCACCACCACTCCCCCAAACCCAAAACCTTTTGCATACAATTTACCTCACTACGTTGGTAATTTCAATCACAGACTATAAAAATAATCTTTGTAAGAGATGTTTATTTCCCAGTGAAAATTAATGTGCAAATAAAGCAAAACATAAACTTTAACTCTTTCCAAACTAAATTTTAGCAAGAAGCCTTTGTTTGGCCTGAATAAGAAGTTGATGCCATGATGTGATTTGAGATGGTTACATGCATGCCATCTTTAATTGCCATTCCATTTTGACTTCTGTTTTTGACGGTCACAAGTGCTGAAAACTCTAACTCTCTCATATGCAAGCTCCCACAGCTTGCTCTGACAGTTGAATGCAGGCTTATGCTAAGGACACCAGAATTCTCCAAGACTCTGACAGCTAAATGGCTCGTGCATTTCCTGTGTCTTCAAAAGTCAATAAGGTCATCTTTGCACAAGTTTGCACCACTCATGTAGGACTGCGCCATCTTTGATGCAAGGCTTGCAGATGCAGAAGAGGATGAATTACAGTAACATATGGAGCTCACTCTCCCCTGCAGCAGCAGGACAAGCAGTGCTGGCTGGCAACATAGAGGCTCTGTTGATATACAGAGCACCAACACTTCTATTCCAGCACAAAGAGAAGTCTCTTCTTGCTTGGCTTAGAAATTTTACCACTATAAAAACATTTTCAGAAGAGGTTCATAAATAGTAATTCTTCTTTGAGGGCACCAACAATAATGGATGAAAAGCAGTAGCTGCCTGCACTGAAAAAAGTCTGAAATTGCAAGGACATGCTAAAGAGAAATGATACAGTTGCTGTTTCCTCCATGACCTGATTCAGTAAACTACATCAATTCCAGCATGAATGGTATCATTTGACAAAAAGACTGCTCTAAAACAGAATAAGGCAGTACAGTGCAGCAGCTGAGAGAGAACACAGGCTTTAATGCCAGGCTGCCTGGGTTTGAATCTTAGACTGCACTGCTTATTATGGCAAATTATGTAATTACTCTAAGCCTTTTTCATTTACTTCATTGATTTGTTAGGAGGATAAACGAGATAATGCATGTAAAGTACTTAGCAAAGTGCCTGGCCCATAATAAGCACTCAAATGTCGGCTGGTGTTATTACTACATCATTGATTCAGACCAGACACACACGCCCCCACCCCCACCTCACATTTTAACATTTCTGAAACCAGGATGCATCATACAATCAATGAGCGCTTACAATTAATTGGTTACATTTTCTTCTTTATTTGTATTTATTTTATTTTTATTTTTTTGGCAGCTGGCTGGTATGGGGATCTGAACCCTGGACCTTGGTGTTAAAACACCATGCTCTAACCAACTAAGCTAAACAACCAGCCTCATCTTTTTCTTTATTAGTGGTACATAAAAGGTGCAAATTATAATCAATGACCCAAATTTGATGAAATATGGTATTGATTTTTTTCTCTCTGCTCGAAGTCACAAACCAGCTCACTGATCTTCCACACATGGGCTTGACTCAAAGTCTTTCTCCAGTCATGCACAGCTTGAAGATATTATGACAGGAGTGAACAAACTATGGTCTGTGGAACAAGCAGGCCTGCTGCCTGTTTTCATAAAATTTTTTGGGAACACAGCCATACTCATTAGTTTATATACAGTCTATATCTACTTTCATGCTACTGAGGCAGAGGTGAGTAATCATGGCCTGTAAAGCCTAAAATATTTACTATCTGGCCCTTTACAGAAAAGGTTGGCCACCTCTGTTTTACGATGTTCTTCTGAGAACACTGCAAATTTTGATGATAATTCTGCCTTTTCAACCCATGCTTCTTCTCCTAAAATGGTTCCATACTGCCTGAGACTTCTTAGAATGGCCAGAGAGAACAGCATCTCCTTTAGGATATACAAGTGTACTTCAAAAAGTTCATGGAAAGATTCCTATTATCTTTTAATTCTATTTTTCCACAACTTTTTGAAATACCCTCATATGTTGGTTTCATGCTTCCACTGGCAAGAACACTGCCATATAACAATCTCCTAGGCTTTTGTATCTTTCCATATTTGCCCAGGAAAGAAAAAGCAAGGATATGTAGTTGGTAACTGACATCAGGCAATTTTCAAAAGAGAAAGAAATCCTGAGATCAAAAAAGTCTTTTGTCCATTTATATGAGTTATCTAGGGTAGTCAAATCCATAGAGACAGGAAGCAGAATGTTGGCTGCCAAGGGATAGGGGAAGAAAGGAATGGGGAGCTGTTCTTCAGTGGGTATACAGTTTCAGTATGATGAGAAAGTTCTGAGGACTGGTTGCCCAACAATGTGAAAATACTTAACATTACTGAAGTGTACACTTAAAAATAGTTAAGATGGCAAATTTTATCTTTATTTTACCACAATTTTAAAAGAAAAAATTTTAAAGTCTTTTGTATAAATGTGTTTGTGCAGGTACATATGTATGACCCATCAAGGATTCTAAGAACCACATAGCAAAAATATCACTTCCTTTAGAAGCTATTGGTTACCCTCAGCTCTAGGAGCTAATCTGGTGCAGCTAGTACTCCTGCTTTAGGTAACACCAGCTCCTATCATATCAATTATTATACTGTATCCAAATTGCCTGTTAAAGTGTTCATATCTGTTACATGACTGTAAACTCCATGAGGGCAGTAACTGTCATGATACTCTCTGCCACATTCATCGCTTTTAACTACGGGGTCAGCTCATTGGCAGCACTCAAATATTTGATAAGTGAATAAATGAATGATAAATATGAGCGGTCTTCAAAAAGTTCACGGAAGGATTCACATTATCTTTTAAGTCTATTTTCCACAAACTTTCTACAGTATCCTTGTAGAGCTATTAAATGAAACCTATACTCCGGAAATTATTTTTGTACTAGTCTTACATTCTTAAAACAAAAGTGGTTTGATCATTGATTAAAAACCAGATTACAACCACTCATTATTTTAATTCAAGAAATAAAGTATTGGATTACCATATATTATACACAAGTTTGATAGAAAAAAAAACTAAATCTAAGACTTTGCTCCACATAAGAAATAATTTTTATAGGCTATAACATTAATGTAGTAATCACAAAACAATCCCTCTGTGATAAGTAAACAAATAGAATGAACAATCACATAATAAATATTATAAGCCTGGAAAAGTACATTACCTAAGAAAGTTATTTTGTCTTCTTCCACTTATAAGAATACAGGGAAAACTCTCAAATCAAGTACATATTTCAATTTTGCCAGCTATTAATTCCAACATCTTTGGGGTTTTTTAAAAATTAATTTTAATTATTCTAAAGTAAATGTTACTAAACTATGGAAAGGAAAACATAAAGGCAATTTTTCCAGTGGTGGAGGGAATCAGCTGACCTATTCATACACTGAGTCCACACATACCCAAAGAGAAAAATTAAGGGGGGGAGTAAGTAAACAGGTCCTTTCAAAGAGCTAGTCAGGGGCCGGCCCGGTGGCGCACTGCTACAGTGCGCCGCTTGGGAGCGCAACGGCACTCCCACCGAGGGTTCGGATCCCACATACAGACCGGTTCCCGCTCACTGGCTGAGCGAGGGGCGGGCGCAGCACCGAGGGTTGCGATCCCGTTGCCGGTCCCGGTCCAGTACGGGCGCGACACTGAGGGTTGCGGTCCGTTGCCGGACACAAAAAAAGACAAAAAAAAAAAAGAGCTAGTCAGAAATCTTGGCACAAACACTGTCCTCTAAACAATTACACTCATCAACACCAACCCAATAACTCAGCTTAATATCCTTTAATACAATCAGCTACCTTAGTCACTAAAGTCAGCCTTCGTAAAAAATCTCAGCAAACCTATTACTGGGAGTCAGAATCATGAAAGTCACTTATTTTCTTTTTTTTTTTTTTCCTTTTTGTCTTTTTTCGTGTCCGGCAACGGATCGCAACCCTCAGTGTCGCGCCCGTACCGGACCGGGACCGGCAACGGAATCGCAACCCTCGGTGTTGCGCCCGCACCTCGCTCAGCCAGTGAGCCACCGGTCTGTATGTGGCATCCGAACCCTCGGCGGGAGCGCCGCCGCACTCCCAAGCAGTGCACTGTAGCAGTGCGCCACCGGGCCGGCCCGAAAGTCACTTATTTTCAACCTAATTTTTGCATTGCCCTCTCTAGGGAGCCAAACTTGAACACTGTGCCTTTTTGTTATATAAAGGCATCACAGCAATTCAAAGTCTAATAACCAATTACTACTATAAAAGAGTAGTTCTATATTGAATATTTCAAACAGCAATTAATACAAATAGCCAATGAAAGAAATTCAACCTACTAATAATCAAATAAATAAAAATTTAAAATTAAAATTTTTAAATATTTTTCATCTAAACTGGCAAATATTTTTAAAGTAATAATAGTCAATACTTTAATAAACATGGTGAGATCAACAATAAAACAGATTTTAGGTCTCTCTCAAATGTCAACTCAGAGAGGCGTTCTCCACTCCTGTGAGCTATATGTGTCCCCCAAAGTTTCATGTATTAGAAACTTAATCCCCACTAAGACAGTGTTAAGAGAGGGGGAAATCGTCTCTCTTTTGCTCAGCCATTTCACCATGTGACCCTCTGTGTTGCTGTGAAGAGTCACCACCTACCAATAAGGCCCTTACCAGATGTTTTGCCTGGACTTTGAACTTCCCAGACTCTGAAACTATAAGAAATTTTATTTATTTCTAAATTACTCAGTTTCAGGTATTCTGTTATAAGCGAGAGAAACAGACTAATACATCTAAACTAGCCTATCTAAAATATTACCCTCTGAGAGAGAGGATTCAGTAAAGGGACATGAAAATCAAATACATTGTATATTGATAAAATAAAATAAACAAATAAAATAAAATTAAATAATAAAATAAAATTAAAAAGAGATCTATTTATGTATAGTGACCTGGAAATATTCCCACAATAAAAAATAAAATATTACCTCTACCTCCTCATTATCTGTGCCTTTACCTTTATTTTTCTTCATGTCATTCATCACTACTTGAAATTATATTATATATTTTTTACTGTCCACTCTTCCAGTAGATTGCAAACTAGAAACTAGATAAGGATAGGGCTTTATCGGTATGGTTCTCTACTATTATACATTTGATGCTCAAAAAATAGCTGTTGAACCAATAAATTAATATAATTGGGAGTGCAAACTGGTATACTTCTTCTGGAAAGCAATTTGAAATATGTAAAAAGAACCCTTAAAAAGTCCATATCCCCTGAACAAAATGCCATTTCTGAAAATTTATTCTTAGAAAATAATTCAGAGATGTAAAGACTTATGAATAACTACATACACCACAGTGTGCTGTGGATTGGCTGAACTGTGTCCTCTGAAGTTCATGTAAAGGAAGCTTAAATCCCCACTGTAACTGTTGAAGGTGGGAAATCCTATTATAGTAATTGCAAAGTGGGGCTTTGAAGAGGATTAGATTGTTGGACCATGCAGTAGTGATGGAGTAATAATAGTGGTTAGGGGCGTGGTTCTGAGGGCTTTAAAAGGAGAGTGCATGAGGAACTTTCTCTCTCTCTGCTCCACCATTTTCTACCACATGAGACTCCTGTGTTGCTCACCATAAGTGTTCCCTGGACTTTGGACTTCCCAGTCTCTGAAACTGTAGGCAATAAATTTCATTTTTTTAAATCAATTATCCAGTTCCAAGTATTCCGTTAAGAGCAACAGAAACAGACTAATACACAGGGTTTTTATAATAGCACAAAATCAGAACTGACCTACATGACAAACTATAGGAAAATCCACAGAAGTAACTCACACTGATATACTTGTACAACCCCAAACCCTCACACTACTGTCATCTAAAACATTTCCTTAAAGTGATGAACTGAATTCACTGCCTTATTTTCTGCCATCAAGAAATTAAGGAAAAACATTTTATTTTCAAAGTTTTTTTTTTCCTTTTTGTCTTTTTTCGTGTCCGGCAACAGATCACAACCCTCAGTGTCGCGCCCGTACCGGGCCGGGACCGGCAACGGGATCGCAACCCTCAGTGTTGCACCTGCACCTCGCTCAGCCAGTGAGCGGCTGGTCTGTATGTGGGATCCGAACCCTCGGCGGGAGCGCCACCACACTCCCAAGCAGCACACTGTAGCAGTGCGCCACCGGGCCGGCCCTTATTTTCAAAGTTTTGCCATGCTCAATGACAGGTGATCAAAGAACTAATCCTATCATGGTCATCAGCCATCTTTTCGACAACTTCACCTAAGCTTTTTTTTTTTTAAATCAATTAATATTTTATTGGAGTTGCAACAAGTTTAAATACTCATTTAGAGAGAATTGATAGTCTTACAATATTAGCTTTTACTTTTCCAATGAAAGGAATAGCTCTCCATTTATATTCCAGCTGGCTTTCTTTTTAATGCCTCTTAGAAGAGTTTTATATATTTTTAATTTTAATTTATCAATATATGATGTAGTTGGTTTTTGTCCCTTTACCAATTCCTCCTTTTCCTCCCTCTTCCTCCCCCGCCCCTCCCATCAACATCCTATCCATTCACTTGTCTTAACAAGTTCAAGGAATTGTTGTGATTGTTGTATCTTCTTCCCTACCCCCACCCCCCATTTGTTTGTATATTTATTTACTTATTTTTATTAGTTCCCACAAGTAAGTGAGAACATGCAGTATTTCTCTTTCTGTGCCTGGATTATTTCACTTAATATAATTTTCTCTAAGTCCATTCATGTTGCTGCAAATAATAGTATTTCACTTTTTTTTTTTATAGCATAGTAGTATTCCATTGTGTAGATATACCACATTCTGTATCCACTCATCCAGTGATGGGCATTTAGGTTGGTTCCAACTCTTGGCTATTGTAAATAGTGCTGTGCTAAACTTGGGAGTACAGTACATTTCTTCAACATGATGATTTCCATTCCTCTGGTTATATACCCAGCAGTGGAATAGCTGGGTCATATGGTACATCTATCTGTAATTGTTTGAGGAAACTCCATACCATTTTCTAAAATGGCTGCACCATTTTGAAGTCCCACCAATGGTGTAAAAGGGTTCCTTTTTCTCCACATCCTCGCCAGCATTTGTTATTCTCAGTCTTTTGGATATTAGCCATTCTAAATGGAGTAAGATGGTATCTCAAAGTGGTTTTGATTTGTATTTCCCAAATGCTGAGTGATGTTGAACATTTTTTCATGTATCAGTTGGCCTTTTGTGTATCTTCCTTTGAGAAATGCCAATTCAGTTCCTTTGCCCATTTCTTAATTGTGTTACTTGTTTTTTTGCTGTTGTTTCAGTTCCTTGTATATTCTGGATATTAATCCTATGTCAGATGAATATTTTGCAAATATTTTCTCCCACTCCATTGGCTGTCTTTTTCACTCTGTTAATTGTTTCTCTTGCTCTGCAGAAGCTTTTTAGTTTGATATAATCCCATTTGTTTATTTTTCCTTTGGTTGCCTGTGCTTTGGGGGTTGTATTAATGAAGTCTGTAACCAGTCCTACTTCCTGGAGTGTTTCCCCTACGTTTTCTTTCAGTTGTATTGTTTCAGATGTATATTAATTCTTTAATCCATTTTGAGTTTATTTTTGTATATGATGAGAGGTACAGGTCTGGTTTCATTCTCCCACATATGAATGTCCAATTTTCCCAGCACAATTTACTGAAGAGGCAGTCTGTTCACCAGTGTGTAGTCTTGGTGCCTTTGTCAAAGATCAGATGGCTGTGGGTGCATGGGTTGATTTCTGGATTCTCTATTCTGTTCTATTGGTCTGTGTATCTGTTTTTATGCCAGAACAATTCTGTTTTGGTTACTATAGCTTTGTAGTATAGTTTAAAGTCAGGTAGTGTTATGCCTCCAGCTTTACTTTTTTTGCTCAGGATTGCTTTGGCTATTGATGGTCTTTTGTTTTTCCATTGTTTTTTACCAATTCTGAGGAAAATGTCATTGGCATTTTGATGGGGATTGTGCTGAATCTATAGATCATTTTGGGCAGTATGGACATTTTCAGTGTCAATTTTTCCAATCCAAGAGCATGGGATATCTTCCCATCTTCTTGTGTCCTCTTTAATTTCTCTCAACAGTAGTTTGTAGTTCTCATTGTAGAGATTTTTCATATCCTTGGTTAAATTTATTCCTAGGTATTATATTTATTTGGTGATTATTGTAAATGGGCTAGCTTTCTTGATTTCTTTTTCTGCTAGTTCACTGTTGGAGTATAGAAATGCCACTGATTTTTGTGTGTGGATTGTGTAACATGCAACTTTGCTGAAATTTATTAATTCTAAGAGTTTTTTTGTAGAGTCTTCAGGCTGTTCTATATATAGGATCATATCATCTGCAAACAAGGATAGTTTGACTTCATCTTCCAATCTGGATGCCCTTTATTTCCTTCTCTTCCCTTGCTCTGGCTAGTACTTCCAACACTATGTTGAATAAGAGTGGTGAAAGAGGGCATCCTTGTCTTGTTCCTGTTCTTAAGGGAAAAGCTTTCAATTTTTCCCCATTCAGGATGATATTGGCAGTGGATTTGTCATATATGGCTCTAATTGTGCTGAGATGCTTTCCTTCTATACCCAATTTATAGAGAGTCTTTATCATGAACAAATGCTGAATTTTATCAAATGCTTTTTCAGCATCTATAGAGATGATCACATGGTTTTTGTCTCTGATTTTATTGATGCGGTGTATTACATTTATTGATTTGCATATGCTGAACCAACATTGCATCCCTGGGAGAAAATCCCGCTTGATAATGGTGTATAATGTTATGCATGTGTTGCTGTATTCTATTAGCTAGTATTTCATTGAGGATTTTTGCATTGATATCCATCAAAGATATTGGCTTATAGTTTTATTTTTGTTGTATTCTTTTCTGGTTTGGGTATCAGGGTGATGTTTGCCTCATAGAATGAGTTTGGGAGAATAGCCTCTGCTTCGATTTTTTTGAATAATTTGTAGAGAATTGGTATTAATTCTTCTTTAAAAATTTGGTAGAATTTTGCAGTGAAGCCATCCAGATCTGGGCTTTTCTTTGTTGGTAGACTGCTAATAAACAGTTTCAATCTCTTTGATTGTTACTGGTCTGTTCAGATTTTCTGTCTCCTTGGCTCAGTCTTGGGAGTTTGTGTGTGTCCAAAAATTTATCCATTTCTTCCAGATTTTCAAATTTGTTAGCTTATAGCTGTTTATAGTCTCTAATGATTCCTTGTATTTCTGAGATAACAGTTGTAATATCACCTTTTTCATTTCTAATTCTTATTATTTGTGTCTTCTCTCTTTTTTTAGTTAGCCTTGCTAATGGCTTGTCAATTATATTTATCTTCTCAAAAAGCCAACTTTTTGTTTCATTCATCTTTTGTATCATTTTTTGGGTTTCTATTTCATTTAGTTCTGCTCTGATCTTAATTATTTCTTTCCGTCTATTAACTATGGGTTTGGATTGTTCTTGTTTTTCTAATTCTTTAAGGTGAAGTGTTATGTGGTTTACTTGCCATTTTTCCATTCTTCTGAAGTAAGCATTTAATGCGATAAATTTCCTCCTTAGTATTGCTTTTGCACTAGTATCCCACAGGTTTTGGTATGATGTGTCCTTATTTTAATTAGTTTCAATAAATGTTTTGACTTCCTGTTTAATTTATTCTTGGACCCATATGTCATTAAATAGAATGTTGCTTAATTTCCATGTATTTGTATAGTTTCCAGAGTTTCATTTGTTATTGATTTCTAGTTTTAATCCACTGTGGTCTTAAAAAAATACATGGAATAATTCCAATTTTTAAACTTTTTAAGACTTGATTTGTGACTTAACATACGGTCTGTGCTGGAGAATGTTCCATGTGCTGATGAGAAGAATGAATATTCTGAGGTTGCTGGATGAAATGTTCTGTAGATATCTGCCAAGTCCAACTGGTCTAAAGTGTTGTTTAGATCTTGTGTTTTTCTGTTGATTTTTTTGCTTAGATGATCTGTCCAATGTTGAGAGTGGGGTGTCAGGTCCCCTACTATTATGGTATTAGTGTTCTTCTCTTTCTGTAGGTCTAATAGTGTTTGCTTCATAAATCTGGCTGCTCCA
>NW_007736824.1:0-791 GCF_000696425.1 Galeopterus variegatus
TGAAAACTTTTATTTTGAGAAACATATAAGACTTGCAGGACAACAAACCTTTAAGTGGTGACTTAAATGGTATAACTCACCAAATTCACCACCAACAAGACCTGTTCTTTGTATATTTTCTGATCTCTCTATGGTTCTGTTTATCACACAGAGCTTTTAAATATATATTTGGATGAACCAACATCCTCATACATAGAAACTGACTTCGGCTATACATCAATTCCTGGATTACTCATTACTTTTTTAGGAACTTATCTGAAAATTAAGTATATATACATAAGCTATAAGAGATCATCAAAAATCTGTCTGTAGTAAAAGAAAAGAAAGAAATAACCAGACAATGTCGTGACCTAGACTCTCCCAACATAGGTCACCTTCAACACTTATCATCATGACATTTTGGTCAATGACAGATTGCATATAGGATGGCAGTCCCATAAGATTTAATGGCTATACCACAGAGCCTACGTGCATAATAGGCTATACCATCTAGGTTTGTGTAAGTACACTATGATGTTCGCACAATGACAAAATCACCTAAATGACACATTTCTCAGAAATTATCCCCATCGTTAAGTGACGTATGACTGCACATGGTAGCTGATCACCTCACACCCTAGTCTCAACCAGACTCACTCAGCTACTAACACTCAGGACTCTACTAGCATAGCCGTGGCTAGTACTTCAGTCTGTGGTTTCTCCTTCAGGGCGTGCCCTTTAACTCATCCCATACAAGCCAAGTCCTTCAGGAAGACTTAAACGTCTGCACAGAGAGCATTAGGACTTCTACT
>NW_007736824.1:2315-3461 GCF_000696425.1 Galeopterus variegatus
GTAATGTTTTCTTTTATAGAAATACTGAAAGTTGTTCCTACTTTTGTGAGACAGTTCACAGAAGAGCTGTGTTTATATCACTTTGCCACCCAAGTTCTTTCTAAAGGCTGAATAAGGAAAAAGCATGCAGGAAAAGGTAGTTTGTTGAAAACAACAATGATTCTAAGAAAATCAATACCACATCTAAGAGCCTTGCCTGGCAGCTTTTACTGGACTCTTCTCACACCAAAAATCCTGTTCTCTGCTCTAAGCCTCCTAACGTGGCTCATTCTTTCCAGCATTCCAGCACTAAGAAAGAAGGATAACCGCTTTCTTCATTAACACACTTTCCTTACAAAAACCCGTTATGATTTTGTCAACAACCACAAGAAAGATGTTAAGTTGTAGCAACTTCCAGAATTCAGAACAAAGGCAACTGAAATACACCTGGGGATGAATCCATTGCTGAAACAAATCTCAGGTGTGAGTGAGGGTCCCCAGGCACCCTCTGGCCAACCTCACACATTTTGTGTCCCCAGCATAGCTTGTTCATTTGCTGGCTTGCTAGGGGTGTGGTTATATTTAGTTCTAGTATATACGGCATGGCAATTTTTCATATATACACCTATATGAAAATGTACATGCATGTATATATATATACACACATATACATATATATATGTATACACATGTATTTGTGTATCTGCATGTATGTACATACACATATAGGTATATATACATATATACGTANATGTATTTGTGTATCTGCATGTATGTACATACACATATAGGTATATATACATATATACGTATATTATTTATTAAGTACCCATTACATGCAAAGTAGGTTCTTTGAGTGAAGAGACAGGAAGAAATGTAAGTGTGTGAGTGAAGACACAGAGATGAATAAAAAGCACCTGAAAAACCATTTGGCAACACATACCCAAACAGAGCATATACCTACCCTATGACCCATCAATCCACCTCTAGGTATGTACACATATACTCACCAAAAGAATGCACAAGAATGTTCATAGGAGCACTATTTGTAATGGTCTCAAACTGGAAACAAACAGTTCATCCACAGTAGACTGAACGTATAAATCGTGCCATAATTATACAATGCAATATTATACCTAAATGAGAATGAACAAATTACTGACACAT
>NW_007736824.1:5133-6354 GCF_000696425.1 Galeopterus variegatus
TACATATTTTGGGGGTTCAACATTAACATATGTTGATCAAATCAATATTACTAGCATATATGTTGCTACAAATCATACTTATTTTTTATGCCCCTTGTCCAATCTCTTCCCATGCCCATCTCCCTTCCCCTCCCCTTTTAATTACCCTATATTCTTCTCTCCTTCTGAGAGAGTAATGGTTACTCTGTTGATTTGTTGCCTAGATGATCTGTCCAGTGCTGAGAGTTGTGTTCAGTTCCCCCAATATTAGAGCAGATGCTTCTTCTGTCACTCTGGAATGAGCTTCGTGGAGAGAGACATCCTCTTCTTTTCTTTGTCTCTGCTGATGACTCTTTGTGTCAATGCACTCCAGTGGCTGGCAGACCATCTGCATGGTGGTTGTGGGGTCTAGCTGCTCTCATGGCAGCATGGTTATTGTGGTGGCTGTGGTAGGCCACCCACATGGAGGCAATGTTTTTGGCATGCTCCTTGGTGCTGGTGGTGTGCCTGGTTGTGTGTGAGGGTCCAGTCCCTGGCTACATGTCTCAGGAACCCAGGTGGGCCCCAAGGTGCTGGTGGTGTGCCTGGTTGTGGAAGGTGTTCCGGTCCCTGGCTCTATGCCTCAGGTCCCTGGGTGGGCTCTGAGGCACCAGTGGTGTGCCTGTTTGTGGGAGGGGGGGGTCTGGTCCCCAGATCCATGCCTCAGGTCCCCAGACAGACTCTGAGGCACTGGCAGTGTGCCTGGGCCGGAAATAATCTTTTGTCCTTTGCTTACTTCTAAAATGGGGGAACTTCCTGTGGGGACCAGTACTTGATCTCTATGGTTGAGCTAAATTGCTGCTTTGCTGCTGTTTCCCTAGGGAAGGCTTTTTGTGCAGCTCAGGGTTTAATGGTTGACCTCATAGGTATGTCCGGCTCTCCAGAGACCTGGTGCACCTGTATTGTGTAGAAACTCTGATCTGGGCCTGAATCTTTTCATCAAACTGCACCCCATGCAATTCTATATTCCTGACCAGTCTCCTCTGAGTGGTCCTGTGCTGATTGGGGGGCAGATCAGATGTCTGTGCTGTGCCCCAGTGTTCTCCTGGTGAGCCCGTCTCTCCCACTACTGGTGCTGCAAACATTTCCCATGGGACAGGCCATGCTCTGGTCCCTTGTGATGACTCTCCAGCCTCTGAGTGGCTCCTTTTTTTCAGTTGTTCTGGCTCCTCGCTCCTATCTGGGTCCACAGGAACCCTATTA
>NW_007736824.1:7826-9629 GCF_000696425.1 Galeopterus variegatus
CTTTTATTATCTCATAGTCCCTGTGAGCCAAGAATTTGGGAGTTGACTTACCTGGATGGTTTTATCTCATAATCTTTCATGAGGTAGTAGTCAAGATGTTTTCTGGGGATGCAGTTATCTGAAGGTGTGACTAGGGCTGGAGGGTCCACTTCTGAGGTGGCTCACTCACTGGGCTGTTGGCAGGAGGCATCAGCTCCTTGTCACATGGGTCTCTCCATAGGGCTGCTTGAGCTTCCTCACAACATGGCAGCTAGTTTCCTCCAGAGTGAGTGATCCCAGGAAGTGGGTGAGGAAGAAACTGCAATGCCTTTTATGACTTCAATTCAGAAGTGATCAAATTTCAGGTAAAATATGATATCTGCCATATTCTAGTTATTAGAAGAGAGTCACTTAGTAGATCCTACACTCAAGGAATAGGAAATTAAGCTCTACTTCTTGCAGGGAGGAGTATCAAAGAATGTATGGACAATTTTTTTCTTCCCCACCCACCCCCCAACCACTCCATCTGGTAACCACCATTTAACTTTTTATTTCTATGAGATCAAGCCCCATTAGATTCCACATATGAGTGAGATCATGTGGTATTTTTCTTTCTATTTCACTTAATATAATGTCCTTCAGGTTCATCCATGGTGTTGGCAGGATTTTCTTCTTTTTTATGGCTAAATAATATTCCATTGTATATATATACCATATTTTCTCTATCCATTCATCCATCAGTGGACACTTCAGTTGATGCCATATCTTGCTTATTGTGAATAATCCTGCAATAAGCACGGGAGTGCAGATATCTCTTCAGCATACTGATTTCATTTCGTTTGGGTATATACCTACTGGTGGTATTGCTGGACCATATGGTAGATATATAGATAGAGTTTTTTGGGGTTTTTTTTGGCAGTTGGCCAGTACAGGATTCAAAGCCTGTACTTTGTGTTTTTAATTTTGTGTGTGTGTGGGGGGGACTTTCATACTGCTTCCCATAATCATTGCACTAATTTACACTCCCACCAACAGTTCCCTTTTCTTCACATCTTTGCCAACACTTATTATCTTTTGTCTTTGATAATAGCCATTCTAACAGTGAGAGGTGATATGTCATTGTGGTTTTAATTTATATGAACACATATTTTTTTTTTCCTTTTTGTCTTTTTTNGCAACCCTCGGTGTCGTGCCCGCACCGCGCTCAACCAGTGAGTGGACCAGTCTCTATATGGAATCCAAACCCTCGGGGGGAGCACCGCCACTCTCCCAAGCGCCACACTCTACCGAGTGCGCCACCGGGCCGGCCCTGAACACATTTTTAAAACCACAGCAGGTGGATACTGATTTCCTGTTCTTGCCTTAACTGGCACTTGTAGTAGAGCCACAGAAGACATACAATCAAATGTGGCAAAGCAGTCCTGGGAATGTAAGGTGTTAGGCGCTATGAAACCTTATCCCTACTTGTTCCTTGTCCTCTCTAAACCCTCTGTGGTTGGTGACAGTGCTCAGACTCTGGCCAAAATGGATGTTCACTAATACAAACTTTTACTTCCAGGTGACAGAGTTGGGAAAGGAGGCTTTGCCCAGCAAATATCATTGGCCAGCCTGTATTAACATACCTATGTTTGTCAAACATGGGTAACGTTTATTTCTCTAATTTTTAGAACTTTATCAAGCATCTGAGAGGTACCACCTGGTTGATCACAACACAGTGTTTTGTCCAAATGAGAATTGTGGAAAAATCCAATACTAGTCAGTACAGAATGTGCATGCTCACAAAATCTAAATATTTGCTTCCTTGGGACTCCAAAGTGAGTTGCT
>NW_007736824.1:10581-16709 GCF_000696425.1 Galeopterus variegatus
AGAATGTGCATGCTCACAAAATCTAAATATTTGCTTCCTTGGGACTCCAAAGTGAGTTGCTCTAAACCTTGCCCAGACAGATTTCTGGTTTGGGTTAAGAATAAAGCCAAAAGACAGTGGCCGTTTTTGTCTAGCTCAAGATGAAAACACGAAATGGGAATTCCCAAATGGACCACAACTGGTTGTCCAAAGTAGGATGGTGTGGGGGGAAGGAAAAGAAGGGAAGTTTCTTTAGAACAGTGGTTCTCCAAGCATGATCCCTAGACCAATAGCAACAGCACCACCTAGAAAACTGTTAGAAATACAGATTCTAAGGCCCATCTCAGACCTATTGAGTCAGAAACTCGGACTCAGAGTCAGAGTTTCTGACTCAGTAGCAATCTGTGTTTTGACAAGCTTTTTAGGAGGTTCTGATATTTGATCACGTTTGAGAACCACTGCTTTAGAAAAATCTTACCCCCAACTCATTGCATGTAATTTAATAATAACTTAGTAAAGTAGCTGGGCTGGATACTTTCATTTATTCTCGTTCATGCACAAACACAGCATTGTATAAATTGCACAGAGAGATCAGGACACCAGACACACACAGCACAATGACACAGACAAATGCTTATAGAATTAAAACCAGAGCCTGGGTTCTCTGATTCCTTACAGAAAGTGGAAAGTGTCTAGTATCCTTTCAAGAAGGAGAAGGAGATGGGGGAAGGGGGAGAGAAAGGAGGAGGAGGAGCAGGAGGAAGAGGAAAAAACACAAAAGCAGTATATTTTCAAACCTGATTTCACAAGACATCAATTCTTTTTAGAGACAATCACAGAATTCAAACACCAGTGATCTTCACAGCAGGCTTAATAAAGTTAAAATTTTAAAATAATTTTAGGCCCTATAAAACTCATCATTATTGAGGGTGCTGCTCACATCTTTCAAAGAACAAACATCCCACCAGAGATGCGTCAGGTACTTCAGAACTTTTTCCCAAACAGCTAGTTTGCTTTCATCTCATGGACATTGTGAAGGGAATTAGTATGTTTTCTTCTTCCAGAAAACTCAGAACCACATTAGCAAGTGAACATCAATTAGCCTTTGCTATGAGAGTCTCACACGGTGTCATCTCATTTTTCCTGTCTTTATTTCCCCCACCTGGTTTTCCTCCCTTACTGTCTACCTTGCTATACTGTTTGCATTTTTGTCAGACAGCTCAAATCCATTTAGGAATGAGGCTGGCAATAAATAAATATATTTAAGGGGGTGGGTAGCAGTGCAGGGAGAGAACGTTTCCTTCCCTAAGCAGACCAAAACCCTGGGAGGAGAGGCAGTCAGAGTGACAGCCACCATCCTGACACCCCTGACGTTGTGGGCACTCTGGTGGAGGGCAGGTGGGGGAGCCTAAAGGCAGGAGCAGAGAGAGGGGATGAACAGCTGCTAGTGGCAGAAGAGCTTTTTGTGCAAGTTGCTTCCTGGGGGGAGTAGGGAGAAGAAATTGGGGTCTAGCTTCTGTGTCTTATGAGATGGAGCAATATCTGTCCTTCCTCACCTTCTCACTTTGAGACTAAATCAGAACCCACATCGGATCCAGGCCCCCCAGATCCAAGCATTCCTGCCTTTTGGTGTAAGGCACCTGCCGCAGAATGAGACCACCTTGACCCCACTCTGCACTGAGTTCCCAGGGAGATGGGCCTGTGGCATCAGGACGGACAATGAGAGCAGCTGGCTCAGGCTGACTGCAAAAACTGAGAAAATACTTGTTCTGATTTCCTCTCTGTCTAGTTGGGAACAGGTAAAAGGGCATTTTCCTTAGGTAGCTACATGGGAGTGTCTTATTTTGACTCCAAGGCAGTCTGACTGAAGAGAGCAATCAGGTATCAGGGACAGAGCAGGGCTGTTTGGGGCTGCTCTCTCCACCAGCCAACCGTGCTTCCTGGGTAAGTCTCCATAAACAGCTCTGCCAGGACCGCAGTGTCAACCTTGACCAGCACTCCTGAGCCCAGTTACATCCACAACGACACTTTGCCACCGTCCCCTTCACCCCCAGAGCATGACTGATGAAGGGCTTCATGGAACAAGTCCCCGAGCTGTGATGGGAATCCATCTCACTCCACTGCAGAAAAAATACATATCCCCGAACAGCTGGGAGGAATTCTTTCATTTTTTAGCTGCAATCTTACCACTAGTCCTTGCCTCATCTTTTTACAATAAAAAATGAAAACAGATTAAATGGCATATTCTGACAATGAATGCCTTTTTTTTTTCCTTTTTGTCTTTTTTACTGACCGGTAACGGGATTGCAACCCTCGGTGATCCTGCTCAAATAGTTTCCTTGGAAAGCATTTTGATAATATTTATCAAGAGTCTTAAAAATGTTCATACTTTTTGGTTCAATAATTCCACTTCCAGGTATTTACCCTAAAAAATGACCGTCAAAATGGACAGTGCTTGTGCATGAAGATATTCATTACAGGGTGCGTAATAAAGACTTCACCTTATCCAAAGAGCAAGCTGGCCTTTGCCATCAGCTATAGGGAGTTGACATTTAGGCCCTTGAAATTTCCTGCCTGATAAGAGTGTCTTCATTTACCTGGGGCCTTGATTTATGTGATTGAAAATCATGGGGACTTTGGGCCATGTGGTATCCACTCTACATCTGGAGGGGCTGGAAAGACACAGACATCAACCGTGGAGCCCCAGTAAAAACTCTAGACACCAAAACTTAGGTGAGCTTCCCTGGTTGGCAATATTCTGTGCATATTAAATTTGATAATAATAAAAAAGTATTGTCACATACCAATGTCCATGACTCCCTGGGTAAAGGATGACTTGAAGCTCCATTCCTAGAACTTTTCTGGACTCTCCCTCATGCATCTCTTCCCTTGGCTGATTTTAATCTGTATCCTTTAGTTGTAATAAGCCATAACCATGAGTATAACAGCTATCATTGAGATCTGCGAGCCCTTCCAGTGAATTATCCAACCTCAGGGAGGTCTTTGGAACCCTCCTGGACTTGCAATTGGTGTCACAAGTGAAAGTGGTCTTGTGGACTGTTCCCTAACTTCACAGTTGGTGTCAGAAGTGAGAGTGGCCTTGTGCATTGTTCTCCCTCTAAGCTTGCACAGGGTTATTTATAAAATAGAAAAAGCAACTTCAATGTTCAATAATATGAGCACGATGTGTTTCACGTACTTGGTATTATACAGCCATTAAATATAGCACTTTTAAAGTATTTATATTAATATGGGGGGAAGGCTATGTAACATGTGAAATGCAAAATATTTGATGCACAGTATGATTACTAAATATATGTAAATTTCAAAATACATGTAGAAAAACATCCAAATGAATTATACCAAAATGCCAATGAGTAGCTTTTTTGGGGTGGCAATATTCTGATTTTATTTTTGTGTTTTTTACTTTAAATTTTTCAAATGGCCTATGATATGCTAATATGCATAACTTACTTTGATAATCAGAAGACTGTGTGTATGTGTGTGTGTGTGTATTTAGTTTCTAATTTTAGTCATATTAGGGATGATCCCATAGCATAAGGAAGATAGTTTATAACTGGGAACCCCTCAAAAGGTAAAATCTATGTCAATAAAAATGTCACCAAAAAAAAAGAAAGGGAGATGAAATGTAAGGAAATCTAAGCAGCCGCAGAAGGAGCTTTGACAAACACAACTAAAAAGGGTGGAAGGACAAATATAAAGGGTGAAAAGAAGAAACACAAAACCAAGGACCTACAGAGCAGATAGCACAAAGTTCTGAGAACAGTGCCAGGTGGTACGACAGAAGAGAATTTGGTGATGATGGGTGAGGTGAGGCTCGAATGGGGGGCTTCAGCCTGGTAAAACCTTTAGATCACTTCTTGGTAAAGCCAATTGCAAGCAAGGGCTTCATTCCTTGAGTGAAGCAAAGGGGCCTTGAATTAATATCCTGCTCAAAACACCTTCCTAAATATCTCCCTCTATTCTCAAGGGCTTCTGTTATATAGAATCTTGGCAGAGTGGTACGTGAATAAGGACTTTAAATAAGACAATTTTTGGTTGGAGAGTGTCAGATGGCTGAAGCCAGCAATGAGTTGAGACCCGCAAAAAGAGTCCAGGGCATCAAAAATGGGTTCTGCTTTTTAAAGTTAAGTTTAGGGGAAGTAGGAAAAAAGATGACACAGGCCACTGTTTAGGAACGGTAGTGACTTTTACCATAAAGAAGGCAGNAAATAAGACAATTTTTGGTTGGAGAGTGTCAGATGGCTGAAGCCAGCAATGAGTTGAGACCTGCAAAAAGAGTCCAGGGCATCAAAAATGGGTTCTGCTTTTTAAAGTTAAGTTTAGGGGAAGTAGGAAAAAAAGATGACACAGGCCACTGTTTAGGAACGGTAGTGACTTTTACCATAAAGAAGGCAGAATCTCTGCACCCATAATTTGCTACCATCTTTTCTGTCAAATAAAATCTCGTACCATGAAATGGGTAACACAAATGTTGATAAGAGGGAATTAAAGCTCTGAGTGAAGAGATTATAAAATGTGCACCTGTTCTCTAGCTACGCTAATGAATTAAAGTCACTTACCTCAATGAATTAGTTTCCGGGATGCTGATAACTCTTGCAAATGGGATTGCTAAATTGTTTTCAGGGATCTTGGAGGCAACCAGGAGAACAGAAGATTCTAGAAGATCAGGGTTAGCACTTTTATAACGAACTATAGCCTATTTATAATGCATTAAATTTCACTAAGTATTTTCACATAAATTCTTTGTTCTTCACAACAAACAAGTACATTTGGACCAAATGAGAGAATAAATGTAACAATAAGTGATAAGACCCCATACATAGGCTTGCAATTATGATCAATGGGGTGGCTATAGTTATTCCATCCATCTTAGAGTTGAGGAAGCTGAGGTTCAAAAACACTTGCCCAAGGTCCCACTGAAGATTCATTCTGTAAATACGGAAGGTTAGTAATGGCCCCAAGAGTCTCAGATTCTAAATAACCTCTGAACACTTAGAAAACAAAGTGGTGGTCACTGGGACACTGTGCAGGTTCATTCACAACACACACGCATAATACCAGATTGCCATCACTTCTTTCTTTGCCACAATTATTAGACTCTTGGATATGGTATATCTGTATCTCAACAAAGGATTTTCTGATCCCCTCCCCTCTCAGGCACAAGGCTGGGCTGTCCATTGATGGAGGGCAGTAGCATGAGGTTCCAACCAGGAAATCAGGAAAGTTGTGCTGCTGGGGCTAAAGCTGGGTCAAGGTAGGCTCAGACCCTGGTTACTATCGAAACTTACACTCCATTTTGCTTAGACTTATATTGCTATAAGCAATAGACTGTAACTCTCATACATTGAAGGGAAATAGTGCGTTTCCTGGGAAAATACCAGAGAATGCACAGAACTGATAGGAAGAATGGGCCGGACCCGGGTCGTCAGAGAACTTTCTGGTCAGGGCACTCTTGCTGGAATGCTTGAGTCAGAATATTGTCTCTGGGGGATGTGGACGGGGAGGGTGAGCTGTTTTTATATCACCCAATCAAGACTGAACGTTTGGGACAGTGGGTCCCACTGCCTAGCTTTAGTAATTATGCCTACCCCTTGAATATGGAGAAAGGGAAGAAGAGAGATTTCATCTAAACCTCATGAAGCAAAAATGGAGGAGAGCAGACCCCCAAGAGAAAATCAGGGTTGTTGATGGTAAGAAGAATGAACTACTTTAATATGACCCTTATGTAGGGCAGCTTTTTGGGAGAACCTCTGTTTCCAGGGTCCATGTAACACGTGAAGAGACTTCAATGAGATAAACACTTCTCCTCCCACAAAACGGATAAGGTAGGATTGAATGAGAAGAGGAATAGGAAAGTGATCATAAACAGTAAGGCACCCTAGGATGCTTGCTGTTATTACCAATAGGACAGGAGGAGGAATACGTCTCTGATTGGTACATTTCGAGAAGGAACAGAGTGAGCTCGCCCAGCACATTTTGGGCTCTCTTTTGAAGCCTGCCTGCCCACAGTGATGTGCAGTCACTGCTTTCTGTTATGAAGTAACTTAGTGGGGTGTGTGTGTGGGGGGGGGGATTCTGTCCCTGTAACAAGGAGGGAATTCAATTCAGATGAATCCCTGCACTCC
>NW_007736824.1:17096-20360 GCF_000696425.1 Galeopterus variegatus
CCTCCCACAAAACGGATAAGGTAGGATTGAATGAGAAGAGGAATAGGAAAGTGATCATAAATAGTAAGGCACCCTAGGATGCTTGCTGTTATTACCAATAGGACAGGAGGAGGAATACGTCTCTGACTGGTACATTTCGAGAAGGAACAGAGTGAGCTCGCCCAGCACATTTTGGGCTCTCTTTTGAAGCCTGCCTGCCTACAGTGATGTGCAGTCACTGCTTTCTGTTATGAAGTAACTTAGTGGGGTGTGTGTGTGGGGGGGGATTCTGTCCCTGTAACAAGGAGGGAATTCAATTCAGATGAATCCCTGCACTCCATACAGTTATACAGCAGGCATCTGGGTTTCCTGGATCCCTTCCTCTCATTTTTGCCTGTGATTGAGACCAAGATAGAAAAGATGTGCATATCAAATTTGCAGATTAAAGGGCCAGCCCGTGGCTCACTTGGGAGAGTGTGGTGCTGATAACACCAAGGCCATGGGTTCAGATCCTATACAGGGATGGCTGGTTATCTCACTTGGAAAGTGTGGTGCTGACAACACCAAGTCAAGGGTTAAGATCCTCTTAACAGTCATCTTAAAAAAAAAAATGCGCATTAACCAAAGCTGCAAATAAAAGTGAATGCTTTCAATGGCAAAATCTGATTTTAAAAGAGCTCCAAAAGGTGGAGCAAAGAAGCAATCTTAACAAGACAAAATGTAATCGTGGTAGTTGTATGGTTCTTCATGTAGATCCAAATGAAACAAAGTCATACAGGTATAGATTGGAAAAATAATGCTTTAGCTGTATCATACATCAAAAATGCAAAGAGATTGTTGATTAGAGCTGTCTTAAAACAATCCAAAGGATGTCTTCCGAAGCCAGCTTAGTGGGTCTTCAGCTAAGTGAACACAAGTACAGAAAATGGAAGGGGATGCTTCCCACTTACCTCTGGGTTGAAGGGTGAGGGATTAGGCAGGAGCAGGGATGCTACCCAAGGAGTCTGAAAAGGAAAAATCCCCTGGTATGCTTCCAAGCCAGAGGGTTTGATGAATGACCAGATATAAGGGCTAAATTCAAAGGGACTTAACAGTGTTGTGAATGGGAAAGTGTCAGGAGTCGGGAACCAAAAAGGAACGGGATCTAAGTGAAAGAAGTGGGAACATATGGAGAGGTTACTACAAGTGGCAGTCATGTGCACCAGAAAATAGATTCTGGTCAAGTGTAAGAAAATACTTCCTACGAGTTGAGCTTTCTGACAACAGATGAACAACAGGAGGCAGTAATGGTGTTCAGGCAGTCGTTGGGTTTACCAGGGAAATTGAAGCAAATTCCCGCATCAGATGGGGAATAAAGCTGGACCACAGATTTAAGTCCCTGTCAATTCTGAATTTCTGTGACTCTATCAGGAAACAGCGAATGCATGGCCTTGTTCTGACTGCAAGCACAGCACCTAGCATATTAGGGAACGCCAGTCTGTTAGGAAACTCAGAAATTAAAGTTCACTAAAGCCACTCCTGAGCTGCCATGTTTGATAGTTAGACAAACTCCTGACACAAGAGTTCAAAGCAATTGAATTCTGTTTTTCTTGATGCCCATGGAGAGTTTGCAATCGCCTGGCTGTGGACTGCAGCCCTCTGGATGGGAAGCATGTCTGAGTCAGTGCCCCTGTCAGGAGGCAGATGGAAGCGGCCACATGACCTCTGGTCCCACATCCATTCCACCAAATGGAGAGACATGACAAGCCTTTTATTTTCAGGACAGAGCATCATTGATTATTCCCTGTTAATGCTTCCCTGTCGATGGCAGGCAGGGACTAGAGGGAAATGGAAGGATGTGATATCCGGGCCCCCCAAAGGGAAAATCAATGTGATCTGGTTTGATATTTCATCCTAGCATAACCTCTTTCTCCGAGCTCCAACCCAAAGGCCACTGTTTCTCTCTCCACCGACTCCACCAGACACTGTCATATCCTTTCACACATAGCAAAGGACTGTGAGGGAGGAGAGAGGTAAGAAGGAATGGGAACCAGGGATGATTAAACTCTACTTTCGTTTCCTTCTAGGAATTTATAGCAACTAAACAGTCTACAGGCTACACTGAGACCTCCTCAGCCATTTCAGATCAGAGAGGAACAGCCTACTAAGTCAGCCGAAGAAACCCTTGTCTGACTTATTACAGATGCATCCAGCAGTCAGCTAATCTCAAAGGATGACCTTGGAAAACCGACAGCCTAGAAACTGCATGCCCCCTGGCACAATGCTGAAAGTTACAAGTTCAGAGCAAGAGGCAAAGACTTGTAATGCAGGGAGGTGAGCGGAAGAAAGCAACCTCTTTCTTTGTATACATACGCGCACACCCCAAAAGTGTTTATGTTCCCCCTCCCCCAAAGGAAGCCAACGTTCAAAGCAAAACTCTTGAGGATCTTAGATGTGACAGGGGAATTTTTGTTCCTTCTAGGGTTTCAGTGTAAAGAGGGAACAGCACCACTTTATTATCTTTCAAAAGTGGATGCAAAACAGTAATATCCAGATACATAAAGCTATACTCAACCTTTGGTTCCAGACAAGCCTTCTTATTAGCATTTAACCTCATCAGTACTGCAGCCACATAGACACATAAAGCAGTGTTGCTTCTGGAAAGCTCCAGGATTGTCTACTGCTACTTCAGTTTCATGGAAGAGTTGCCCTGAGTGAAGTGAGTAGACAGCTTTCCCACTTTCCTTGCTCCCTGGGGCCAGGAATCATGGAATAGACCCTCTGCCTGGGAGAGGCTGGACCAGGTGACCTCCAATGGGCTTCCAGCTCTCAGACTCTGTGTAGGGCTCCCGCAGTGCAGAGCTGAGTGGCTGAGCCTGAGTCTCATTTCTGCTTGTAGTAGGAATTGAGCAACTCATGTTTTACGTACCTACACAATGTGGGCACCAATTCTACCAGAGTTCTTACAAGCAGTACTTTTTCCAATGCATTTCTAGATGAATGGATTGTATCTGTGTTACAAACATGAGCTACTTTTTATTTTATTTTTTTTTAATGTATCTTTTTTTAAAGATTTCTCCATTTTATTTTTAAAATTTTTATTGAATCATAATTGACTATACATATTTTTGGGGTTCAACGCTGACATGTTGATCAGATCAATATTACTAGCATATACATTGTTACAAATCATACTTATTCTTCATGCCCCTTGTCCAATCTCTCCCCATCCCCCTCTCCTTCCCCCCCACCACTGATAACCCTAGATTTCTTCTCTCTTTCTGAAAGAGTAATGGTTACTCTGTT
>NW_007736824.1:20640-21156 GCF_000696425.1 Galeopterus variegatus
TTCTCTCTTTCTGAAAGAGTAATGGTTACTCTGTTGATTTGTTGCCCAGATGATCTGTCCAGTGCTGAGAGGTGTGATCAGGTCCCCCAATATTATCGCCGAGCAGATGCTTCTTCTGTCACTCTGAAATGAGCTTTGTGGAGAGAGACATCCTCTTATTTTCTTTGTCTCTGCTGGTGACTCTCCTTGTGTCGATGCACTGCAGGGGCTGGCAGACCATCTGCGTGGTGGCTGTGGCATCTAGCCGCTTTCGTGGTAGCCATGGCTATTGTGGTGGCTGTGATGGGCCACCCACATGGAGGTGATGTTTTTGGCATGCTTCTTGGCACTGGCAGCGGTGTGCCTGGTTGTGTGGGGAGGGTCTGGTCCCCCGATCCAGACCTCAGGACCCTGGGCAGCCCCAAGGCATTGGTGGTGTGCCTGGACTGGAACTTATTTTTTGTCCTTTGCTTACATCTAAAATGGGGGAACTTCCTGTGGGGACCAGTACTTGAGCTCTGTGGTTGAGCTAAATTG
>NW_007736824.1:21404-22783 GCF_000696425.1 Galeopterus variegatus
TCTCCAGAGACCTGGTGCACCTGTATTGTGTAGAAACTCTGATCTGGGCCTAAGTCTTTTCACTGAACTGCACCCCATGCAATTCTATATTCCTGACCATCTCCTCTGAGTGGTCCTGTGCTGATTGAGGGGCAGATCAGCTGTCTGTGCTGTGCCCCAGTGTTCCCCTGGTGGCCTGTCTCCCCCACCACCCGTGCTGCAAACACTTCCCATGGGATGGGCCATGCTCCAGTCCCTTGTGATGACTCTCCAGCCTCTGAGTGGCTCCTTTTTTTCAGTTGTTCTGGCTCCTCACTCCTATGTGGGTCCACGGGAACCCGATTAGTGGTCTTGCTGGCCTGCCACTTCCAAGAAACTCCATCCAGAAGGCATAGCTGTGGCTTTTGCTGGCTCCTGCTTTGTGAGCTCAGCAGCTCCAGCCTGGAAGCAGCTGGGGCTCGTAATGTTCAGAGTGGTTTTTTCTTTCTCTCATGGCTTCTCCTACCTACATGCACTCAGTAGGTCTCTCCTCTTCTTCCCCTGAGCTCTAGCAGCCCCAGCTTGGCTGTTGTTGCCTTTAAATAGTTGTAAATTAGTTGACTTGTGGGAGAGAGTGATGCTGGGGACCATCTAATCAGCTATCATGACCGAAGTTGGAACATCTTACCACAGTAGACAGAAGGAAGCTATTGAAGATCCTAACATCATGTCAAAAACTCAGGGGCTTTTACTTTAGAGCACTTATTGTGAGAAACTTCTAGTCAGGCTTCCTTCCAGCCTCAGAAACCAGAGCCTCTGCTCCCGGTGGTGCCCTTGTCCCCCAGGGCCATAGGCTGGTTGTCGGGGCTCATGCCCTCTCACTTCCTGATGCTTCTGGCACATCCAGTGGTCATTATTACCTTATTCTGGTCCCAGGTTAAGAACCTCGTCCGCCCTCCTTCCACACCCATTCCCATCTCCTGTGGGTAGTATTTTTAAATTTCAGTTTTGAACTGTTCATTGCAGATATATAGAAATACCATTGATTTTTGTATAGTGACCTCGAATCCAGTGGCTTTGCTAAATTTACTTGTTTCTAACAAATCTAATTGGCTATAGATTCTTTAGAATATTCTACGTAAACAATCATATCCTTTCTGGTCTAACTTTTTTTCCTTGCCTTATTGCAATGGTTAGGATCTTCAGTACAATGTTTAATAGAAGCAATATTAGGAGGTATTCGTAATCTCAGGGAGAAAGCTTTCAATATTTCATTACTTACTATTATATTTTTTGTAAGATTTTTATTGATGATATTTATCAGTTTTAAGTGTCTGTTCCTAGTGGGTTAAGAGCGTTTATTATGAACATATATTTTATTTTATTTTATTTATTTATTTTTGTCCTTTTTGAGACCTGCC
>NW_007736824.1:23462-24157 GCF_000696425.1 Galeopterus variegatus
GAAAAATGTTTACTCGGGTCTTTTGCCCATTATTAAATTGGGTTGTTTATTTTTTATCGCTGAATTGTAAGAGTTCTTTATATATTCTGGATACTACTTACCAGATATATAACTTGCAAAATTTTCTCCTATTCTCTGGATTGTCTTTTCATTTTCTTAATTAGTGCCTTTTTGAAACTTGAAAGTTTTAAATTTCGAAGTCCAATTTATCTATTTTTTTCTTTAGTTGTTTGTGCCTGTGGTATCTTACCTAAGAAACCATTGCCTAATCCAAGGTCATGAAGATTTATGTGCATGTTTTCTTCTAAGATTGTTCTAGTTTTATCTCTTACGTTAAGGTCTTTGATATGTTTTGAGTTAATTTTGCATACTGTATAAGGAGTGATCCAACTTCATTATTTTGTATGTGGATATCCAGTTGTCCCAGCTGATTTATTGAAAATAAATTCATTTGATTTGTGGAAAACACTGATCAATTTTATAATGTTAAGCCAACCTTGCATTCCTAAAATAAATCATATCATTGGACTCTACTTGCTAATATTTTCTTTAGGATATTTGTAGGTAGTAAGTATGTTCATGAAAGAGATATGACCTATAATTCTTCTTTCTTGAAATGTGCTTGTCACCCTTTGGTATTAAATTTATGGTAGCTCAAAATGAGTTAGGAATTACTTTTCTTTTTCTATTATTTG
>NW_007736824.1:25643-29836 GCF_000696425.1 Galeopterus variegatus
GTCATCCCTATATAGGATCCGAACCTGCAGCAGGAGCGCTGCTGCGCTCCCAGCGCCACACCCTCCCAAGCGCACCACAGGCTCGGCCCATACAGAGTATTTTTACTGCCCTAAAAATCCTCTGTGCTCTGCCTGTTCATCTCTCCCTCTCCACTAACCCTTGGCAACCACTGATCTTTTTCTGTCTTCATAGTTTTGCCTTTTCATATAGTTGGAATCATACAATATTTAGCCTTTTCAGATTGATTTCTTTTACTTAGTAATATGCACTTAGGTTTCCTCCATGTTTTCTCATGGCTTTAGAGCTCATTTCTTTTTAGTGTTGAATAATAGTCCACTGTCTGGATGTACCACAATTTATTTATCCATTCACCTACTGAAGGACATCTTAGTTGCTTCTAAGCTTTGGCAATTATGAATAAATTATAAATAAATCTTTGTGAAGGTTTTTGTGAGGACATAATTTTCCAGCTCATTTAGGTAACTACCAAAAAGCACGATTGCTGGATTGTGTAGTAAGAGTATGTTTAGTTTTGTAAGAAACTGCCAAACTGTCTTCCATAGTAGCTGTAACATTTTTCATTCCCACCAGCAATAAATGAGAGTTCCTGTTGCTCCACATCCTGATCAGCATTTGGTGGTGTCAGTGTTTTGAATGCACACTATTGTAATAGGTTTGTAGTGGTATCCTATTGTTTTAATTTGCAATTTTCCTAATGACACATGATGAACATCTTTTCATATGCTTATTTGCTATCTGCATATCTTCTTTGGTGAGATGTCTGTTCAGATGTTTTGCCCATTTTTTAATTGAGTTGTTTTCTTATTATTGAATTTTAAGAGTTCTTTTTATATTTTGGATAACAGTCCTTTCTCAGAAATACCTTTTGCAAATATTTTCTCCCCATATGTGGATTGTCTTTTCATTTTCTTTGCTTTTTCTTTTTTGATTAGTCTTGCTAGTAATTTATCAATTTTATCAGTATTTTCAAAGAACCAACTCTGGATTTATCACTGTTCTTTCTGTACTTTTTTGAGATGTATACTTAGACTGAGTTTTAGCCTTTCATTTTTTTATTCTTCATTTTTAAAAAAATTGTCATTTAGTTCAAAATATTGTGTAACATCCATTGTAACTTATTTTTGAACTATTGGTTATTTTGAAGTATAATGTTTAGTTTCCCAGTATTTGAGGATTTTATGGTTATCTTTTTTAAAAATTGATTTCTAGAGTAATTTCACTTCTGTCCAAGAACATATTTTGGATGATTTCACCCTTTGGAATTTGTTGAGACTTTCTTTAAGGATCAGCATATGGAAATTTTGGTAAATGTTCCATGGGTACTTAGAAAGAATACATCTTCTGACATCATTGGTTATAGTATTCTATATACATCAATTAGATTAAATTTATTATTCATTTTGTTGTAATCTTCCATATTCTTAATGACTACTTGTACTATTAGGTACTTATAGTTCTGTATTTTGCTTTCATATTTTGAAGCTATATCATCAGGTGCATCAAAATACAAACTATATCTTTCTAGCAGATTTATCCTTTTATCTTTATGAAAAGTTCCTTTATATCCTTAGTAATTTACCTCAGCTGATATTTGTATAGCTATATTATCCTTCTTTTGGTTGGTCTCTGCTTGGTGTATTTTTTTCCATCCTTTCACTTTCAATCTTTCTTTGCTTTTACACTTAAAGCATGCCTCCTGAAAGCAATATATAGTTAGTTTTTAAAAACATTTATCCATAGGTAGGCAGCTTCTTTAAGATGACTCCAAATGTTCCCCACCTCCTGGTACTAAAGCCTTGTGTATTCTCCTCCCTTGTGTGAAGACTAACCCTCACTCACTTCTAGTGAATTCTAATGATTAGCCAAGCTCATAAGTCATTTCACCTGTACAGATACAAGTATATCTATAGGATAAATTCCTAGGGTTGCAGTGTTAAAAGATGTAATATACTTTTGTAATTTTGATAGATACTGCCAACCTCTATAGTTTGTACTAATTTATACAATATGTGAGAGTGCCTATTTAACCACACACTTGCCATTATAGTGTTATCAAACTTTATTTTTGATTGGTGAAAATTTTCTGTTACTATTAAGCATTTCGTATGCTTAAGAGTCATTTGTATTTTCTATCTATGAATGTCTGTTACTTTCCTTTATGTACTTTTATATTGGGTTATGAATCTACTCTTTTTGATTTGTATGGGCTTTCTATTTTAGATCAATTAGCTCTCATCTTGGTGAAGTTAAAAATATCTTGCTCCGGTTCTCATTTGCATCTGCTTATGTTGCTATTGTCATGAAGAAAGTTTTTATCCCTGTGAAGTCTAATCTAGCAATCCTTTCTTTTATGGCTTCTAGGTTTTGTGTCATACTTAGAAGTATCTTCCCCACTCTTAGGTTATAAAATAATTTTCCTTTTTTTCCCTAGTACCTACAGAGTTTCATTTTTTATGTTTAAATCTTTGGACTGTCTGCAATTTATCCTAGCATAAGGAGTGAAGTATGGATCCAATTTAATTTTTTCCCAGAACACCACCCAGTGGTCCCCACTCCATTTACCAAATAATCTTTTTCCCACTGATTGAAAAGCAACCTTTATCGTATCTTCAATTCCCATATGTATTCATATCTATTTCTGAACTATTGTGTTCTACTCACTTGTATGACTACTTACAAATTATTACTAGTTTTCATTGCTGTAGATGTCTAATTTTAATATGTACTAGGGTAAGTCTTCCTCTATCACTGTCCCTTTCTTTCCTGGCTATTCTTGCTTATTTATTTTTCCATATGAACTTAAATCAGCTTATGTAAAAAAATTTTTTCAAACTCTTATTGGTATTTTTATTATGTTAAATGTGTAGATTAACTAAGAAGTGATTATCTTTATGATGCTGATTATGCCTATGCAAGAACATGGTCTTTCCATTTGTTCAGGTCTTGTTTTATGTCCCTCATTAGCCTTTTTTTTTTTTTTCCTTTTTTTGTCTTTTTTTTTCGTGTCCGGCAACGGACCGCAACCCTCAGTGTCGTACCCGCACCGGACCGGGACCGGCAACGGTATTGCAACCCTCGGTGCTGCGCCCGCCCCTCGCTCAGCCAGTGAGCGGGAACCAGTCTGTANACCAGTCTGTATGTGGGATCCGAACCCTCGGCGGGAGCGCCGCCGCGCTTCCCAAGCAGCGTATTGTAGCAGTGCGTCACCGGGCCGGCCCCCTCATTAGCCTTTTAAAGTTTCCTACAAATAATATTTTTTAAGTTTATTTCTAAATTTTTAATCTTTTATGTTTTCTGCTCCTATTGTAGAATGGGTCTTTTCTTCCCTTGTAGCTTGAAATTGGACATTGTGTACACAAAGGCTATTGATTTCTGAAAATTAATTTATTAAATTCTTGTCTTATTTTTAAGTTTTTGGTTAGTTCTCTTTAGTTTCTAGGTAAACAATCATATTATCTACAAATTATTTTATCCTCTGTTTCCTTCTAATTTCTACATCTTTAATTTCTTTCTCTTGTCTAATTGTTTTGTCTGTATCCTACAGAACAATTTTAAATATTAGTGACAATTAGTGGACATCTTTGTCTTGTTCCTGACTTTAATGAAATTGCTTCTGGTATTCTCAGTTAAGTGTGATGCTGGCTTTGGACTGAGATAAATATAGTTTATCAAATTAAGGAAACGCCCAGCTATTCCTAATATTAAATGATCCTTGCATTGCTGAAATAAGTCTCTCTTAGTCATGGTGAATTACTCTTTTTTCTGGAGCCAGACTGACTAGGTTCAAATCCTAGCACCATTAATTATTACTTTGTGTTCAAGCAAATTCTTTACTTCTTTAAGATTCAGTTTCCTTGTCTTTTAAATGGGGATGATAAGAATATCTACTCATTAGGTTTTTGTGAAAATCAACTGACTATATGGAAAGTTGAGCATCTTTTCATGTTTGAGAGATATTTGCATTTTTTCTATGAACTGTCTGTTCATATTTCTTCTCCATTTTTATATAGAATATTCTCTATTTTTATAAATTATTTGTAAATTAGGGTTTTAGCTCTTAATCTGTGATGTAAGTTGCAAACTTGTTTCTGGGTTATATTCTAGTCTGCTTACCATATATATTTGTATGCAAAAGTTTTTCTTTTTTTTGTAATGTAACCAAATATATCTC
>NW_007736824.1:30506-31703 GCF_000696425.1 Galeopterus variegatus
GAGCAGGGTGGCGTTGTTATGAAATAGCTAACCAATACAGTTCAGAAAGCTTTTCCACTCCCAGGTTACAGAGCAGGGGTCAATAATATTTTTTCTTTTTATAAAAGGACAGATAGCAAATATTTTAGAGATTATGACTTCATAAGGTGTCTGTCTCATGTTCTCCTCCTTTTCTATTAATCCTCTAAAAGTGAAAACAAAACAAAACAAAAAACATTTCATAGCTTGCAGCAGCCCAAAAATAAACCTTGGGGCCAGAGTTGACCCACAGGCCATATCTTGCTGATCCCTGTTACAGAGAAATTCATCCAGTTTTTTCCTAGTAATCGTATGTTTAATATTGTACAATTAAATCTCTAATCAACTTGAAAATTACTCTGGCATATAGTGTGAGAAACAGATCCAATTTTCTTTTTCTATATGGCTATCTATCTATCTAACTATATCCAGTTATCCCCAACACCATTCATTTTTGTAATTTGTCTTTTCCCCACTGAGTTAGGACACCATCTGTATTGTATCCTGATTTTTTATATGTAATCAGACCTATTTCTTAATTTTCTATTTTGTTCCATTGATCTATTCACACTTTCAGAGTTAGAAGCTTTATGTTTTAATATATGGTAGGACTAGCCCTCCCCCTTTCAAGTGTTCTTTTTCAAGGTTTTCTTGGGTTAGTCTTGCTCATTTGTTCTTTCACATGAACTTTTTAATCAATGTGTCTATCTCCAGAAAAAGAACTTACCTTCTTGAAAAGAATTCATAGTTCCAGATTTTAAACTATGTATTAGATTTGCTTAATGTTTTAGGACTAATTAAGCTTTCTATTTCTCCTGAATGAGTTTTGGTAAATTACATTTTTCTAGAAATTTGTCTCTTTAGTCTATGCTTTCAAATTTATTGGCTAAAGTCATTGATGGTATTATCCTATTAACTTTTTATTTTTATTTTTTTAGGCAGCTGGCCAGTACACCTAGTAACTTTTAATCTCTGCTGTATCTATAATTATTTTTGTCTTTGGTTTGTGGTTTTAACTGTGAGCTATCCATATTTACTCAATTAGCTTTATCTCTGGGAGTTCTTTGATACCTGAATCGAAGTTTCATTCCTCTAGGGAGAATTTGTGGTTGCTTTTGGTAGTTATTTGGGGTTACAACTGACCTTGGCCCACTGGAAATTAAATTCCCATTTGCAGTA
>NW_007736824.1:32399-34359 GCF_000696425.1 Galeopterus variegatus
TTGCTGTTATTTCTGTTTGGTGGTTTATCTACCCTTACACTGTTACTGTAGCACTTGAGAGTCCCAGCTTTGTGGGAGATCTCAGATTAAACTCCCTACCTCGAGCAGGCCCTGCATTTCCTTCCATACCCATCCCAGGCATCACGACAAAAGCTCAAGGTAATCAAGGTTTAGTAGATACCTTCAAAGTGAGAGATGGCTTTTGTCTCACTTGCTTCCCAAGGTTTAAGATTTCATGTCATTTTTTCACCTCTATGGATTCTTTCATTTCTTGTGATTCCTCTGTGCATTTAGGGGGTTGGGGTTTTTTTTTGGTTTTGTTTTTGTTTTTTACCCTAGGGGATCAATGATAAAACTAACCCCCAAATAAGAGAATTCAGTAAGATAACAGGATATAAAATTGGCATAAAAAAGTCCATAGCCTTCATATACAGGGCAATAACCAGTTAGAAGACAAAATGGCAGAAAAAAACTCATTTTCTAGCAACAACACGATTAAATACTTAGGGATGAACTTAACAAGAAAAGTGCAAAACCTATACAAGAAGAATTTTAAAATACTCCTGAAACTGCATAAAAATTGACTTAAACAAATGGAAATACATACCCTGTTCTTGGATAAGATGACTCCACATTTTAAACATATCACTTCTCCCTAAATTAGTTAATAAATGTAATACAATATCAATAAAAATACCAACACACCTTTTTTAAAAAATGGAGTTAGACAAGTTGATACTAAAGTTCATATGAAAAACTAACATGTAAGAATAGCCAGGAACTCACTAAGAAAGAAAAATTATGAGGGTGCACTAGCCCTATCAGTCATTAAGACATACTATAAAGTGTCCTTAATGAAAACAGTGTGGTACAGTTCACAAGTAGAGAAACAGACCAGTGGAATAAAATAGAAAGCCTAGGAAAACCCAAGTCCATATGGATCATGATTGAATCCTGAACCAGAAAAAAAAAACTGGGAAAACTGATGAAATTCTAATAAAATGTGCAGTTTAGCAGGATTGTGTCAATGTTAATTTCTTGGTTTCAATAGTTGTATCATAGGTATGTAAGTTGTTAACATTAGGAAAAGCTGGGAGAAAGACACATGGGAACTCAACTATTTTTGCAGTTTTTCTGTAAGTCTGAAAACTTTTTTTTAAAAGGCTTTGGATCAAGAGCCCCAGAAAATGTAGAGAAGAGGCTGTGTGTCACTAAGGTAGACCACCAGAGGGAAGGACCATAAATCACTAATGTTCATATTCCCTGAGCTGTCTTCACTTTGTTTATGGTTGGTCAGCTTTTGCTTGGATTCTGTAAAATATGTATCTTTACAATAAACTTCATTTCATGCTAAAAAATAGAATAAAAAGTAACACCAAAAAGTTTTTTCTTAATCCCCAAAATATATTTGGTTGTTTTTGTTGGGATGGTCATTTGAGGTATTTTGTCTGTCATGCTAATTGAAATAGCACTTTATTTCTTCTATGATAATTCGTGTATTAGATTTCTCCCTTTTGAAGTCATTTTTTCGCAAATTATGCTTTTCTAGAAAAGTATCCTTTTGGTCCAAACTTCTAAATTATTTGCATAGTATTGAGCAAATTATACTTTATGGCTTAATTTATTCAGTATCTGTAATTCTATCTTATTTTATGCTTATCTTGTCATTATGTTAGCCTAAATGTTAATATTTTACCATGCATTTTAAAAATCAGATCATCTTGATCATATATTCCCATTTTTCAAGTTAATCAATTTATCTTATCTCTATTCTTTTTGTCTGCATTTGAAACACTTCGCTGTCCTTTCCCTAATATCTTGAGTTGTATGTTTAATGCTTGTTTTCATTTTTCGATACACAAATTTTAGGGCTACAAATTTCCCTCTGAGCACTGCTTTATTTGTATCTCAGAGGAACAAGTTTTTTTTTTTAGGTATAAAGTAATGCTTTTTTTTTTTT
>NW_007736824.1:34940-40869 GCF_000696425.1 Galeopterus variegatus
GCATTGATAACTATAACTGTTACATCTTCATTATAAGTTGCAACTCTTACCATTACATAATCCCTTCCTTTTTCTTTCAATTCTTTTTCCTTGAATTCAACTTTGTCTGATATTAAGACTACAGCCCGTTTTCGCGTTGTTGTTTTTTTTTTTTGTCTTTTGTCTTTTTCCGTGTCCGGCAACGGCAACGGGATCGCAACCCTCGGCGCTGCTCCCGCGCCTCGCTCAGCCAGTGAGTGGGAACTGGTCTGCATGTGGGATCCGAACCCTTGGGCGGGAGCGCCGCCGCGCTTCCCAAGCGGCGCACTATCCAGTGTGCCACCGGGCCGGCCCTCGTTTGTTTTTGCTTAGTTAACCTTTGCTCAACCTTTCTGAATCTTACAACATGGAATTAGCATTTAATTGACATTTTTGTCTTTTACTTTTAGGTAAGTTTACTTTTATTAACATGACAGATATGTTTGGTCTGATTCCAGTTTTAAAAATCTTTCACTTATGTGTTTTTTTCTCATAATTAGCAGTCTGAATTTTTCTTTTACTGATAATCTCTATATTTTCATATAACTCCTTAATCCTCTATGTCTACAGTCAATATATCTTACTTTCCTACTATTAGCAATGATGAAATGAGTATATTTACTTATCCTCTCTACTACAATATTTTTAATAACGGAACATAAAAGTTGCTTTCCTATTTCTATGTACTAAAGCTAGACTACACCTCCTAATTTAAAATGCTATTTGCAAAAAAATGTTGGCCAAAAACACACAATCATTTCACTTCTATACAGTTTCAAAGGGGTTAGCAAACTGTATTTACAGCATGGCCAAGTTAATTAGACCAAAATCATGGGATCAGAGCTTAGTGTGAGCCACCCAGATTGGTTTTATCCTTTGGGCACTTTCTTCAGGCTTAAAATATCGAAAATTGCAAAGGTGCCTCATCTAAAATGTATGAATGAACCAACACAAACTTATTGTCACTACTGACAAAGCCCCAAATGCTTAACTGATAGTTGACAGTAACAACTTGTTACTGAAGAACGTACTAGGAACTAGAACCATCACATTGTGCATAAAATTCTACCAAGTAAGTGGTTCAAGGGGAATAACCTCAGACTGGTACCATGTTAGAACATGTAAGGAAATCTGGCAGCCATGGTATAAACTGTTATTTCCAATTCAGTTTAATCTACTCTTAAGCATTTCAGTAGCTCCTACAAATAGGTAGCTTGGTTATATTTCTCAGGGAAGGTGATCTAGGGAATGCAAAGCTGTTCACATTTCAGTTCCAGCTTTGTTTGCACAATGGGCCAGTTGTACTAGGGTTTCCATGACTGTACTCTGAGCTCAGCAGCAGAACGCTACAACAGCTCTCCAAATAAACAAGGAAGCCAGCGTACACAGGGCCATTCACTTTCTGTCCCCTGCCTACCTCTCCCTGCTCTCCTATATGCTTTATATGAGGGTACTTCAAAAAGTTCATGGAAAAATAGAATTAAAAGATAACACAAATCTTTCCATGAACTTCTTGAAGACTCCTTTATGTTGACTATACCAAAATACTTGCAGGGCTCTAAACCAACCATACTGTTTACCTTTGGAGGGCTCCATCCTCTCTTCTTCACTTACATCTTGCTCATCCTTCAAGACTTGGTCCACTGTTTTTTGACTTCTTCATCTGTCCAGTTTGAGTTAAAGTATCCTTCTCCTTACTGCCAAAATACCCTGATATTCTTATCACAAAATTTATCATTTACATGATTGGCTTTTCTTGTCTCTTCCTCAAAAGACCATGAACTTCATGAAAGCAGGAATGCCTTTCCTGTCTACCCAGCTCCTAGCAGAGTGCTTGGCATAAAATCTGTTCTACTCACATCTACTGAATGAAGGACACATTTCTAAAAGCTAAGACTGTTAAGACAGCTATTCTGCTAGCAGTCAAAGAGATGTTTAGCAAGATGTTCAAAGGAGTCCATCACTACCCTTTACAACTCAAAATAAATTCTCCTGGCTTAGGAATCAGTGTTGCCTTGGTACACAAAGGACAGTATCTTTTTATTGCCATAGGTTTGGAAGATTTTATTGGCTTTTCTTTTGTTCTGGTCACTTTAAAAAACAAAAACAGGTTATAAGAGGATGTCACAGAAATTGGCTATTTCCTTTTAATCATGTAGGCACAGAGAAGGAATAAGACCATTCACAGCTACCTGGATAGAGAAACAGCCCACCAGGAGCAACAGGTCAATGGTGTAAAGGGGTCTCACCAGACACCTGGTCCTGGGCCAGTGGCCCACATATTTCATATGTACCTGGCCTCCAAAAATTCATTTATATTGTGAAAAGAGGCAGCAAAGGTATCGGGTGGGAACAGACACTCTAACAATCAAACAGACTTGAGTTTCAGTCCTGGCTGACTGACACTTATTAGTTTTATGACTTTGAGCAAGTTAATCTGTAACTGTAAGCATATTTCATTGCCTTAAAATTGAGATAAAAGTACCTATCTTAGAGCTGTTGAGGAGTAAATGAGATGCTGTTAACAAATGGCATATAATAATCACTCAGTAAATATCAACCATTATTAAGGACTATGAATAGAGTTCTAATGATTTCAAGGAGAATATATCCAAGGGACCCAGGAATATCCTGCGTCAGGGCAGATATCTGCATCCCTAAGAGGTCCCTGAAAAGGACTGGCTTATTTAGCATTCAGTGTTTGTTGAATCAGTGACTAGGACAATGGCTCTAACTTTTTCTTCATGGCTTTGTCACTCTTATTGGCTGTCCAGTGTCTGGAGTACCTTCCAGATAACCTCATCCTCACTTCCTACAGTTAGAACATAACCACATGACTAATAATAAGATCCACCCACCCCAGATCTTGTATCAGAAACTTGTGATTCAAAGAAGCGAGAAACACAGTCCCTTCTGATGAGAGTGGAACCCCTATATCTAGTTCCAGGGGCAGCGTGCTCTGATGGCAGTAAAGTGGAAAATCAAGTTCCACTTTATTAGCAGTAGGGCTAGTGCCTACACCCCAATAAATTCTCTAATAAGGTGAGATCCAACATGGAGCCCAGTGCTAAAAAGGGGTGAGGAAGTGGGGCTGTCTCTTCACCTAAATCCAAACTAAATCTTACCAGCAGCAGAAAGTCAAAGACTGAAGACAGCATTAGATGGAGGAGCCTCTTCTTATGTACAAGTGAGCTCAGGCCTCCTTACCAGTACAAGACCTTGGAAAGAAGAAAGTAGAAGAGGGACCATAGGCCAAGCATGACTTTTCACGAACAGCAACTCCACTCACTAGTAAACGGAAGTGATCCATCACAGAATATAACTAATCTGATTAGCAATTCCTCCTACCTCGGTGGGCTTGAAGGAGGAGGAACAAGGGAGGTGAGAGAAGGAGCAGAGAGAGACCTGAAGTATTCTTCCCTGGAACATTACAATAATTATTAATGAATGTAAATGCTCCAATCCAAGTCTGTGCTTTAAGTTAGTGGTATTACGGTGGTATGGCAAAGGAAGTCATTACCATATAAGTGCTAACTGAGGTAATGGAGGTGGTGGCAGAGACATATATCCACAGTCTGAGCAGGATTGACCTACCAACAAATCTGCCTGCCTGTGGAAACTGAGAAAAAGCAAAGAAGGAGGAGAAAAATCATGAGAACAGGGTCAGAAAAGGGAGAATTCCAAAAAAGGAAGTAGTTATATACAACATCAATATCATAAAGATCAACCTAAGGACAAAATTTTGGCAGACAGAAGTCACTTGTGAACCCAGCAAGAATAATTTTAATGGTGGTGAGGGTAGTGGCCAGGTTTTGCGTAGTGGTTCCAAGTTTCAGCTGCACATTTTTTAAAAGAACTCTGATTCCTGTCCCCACCTCCCCATTCTGATATAATTGGTCTGTGGTCCAGTAGGGGAATTAGGATTTTGTTAAAGCTCCCCAGGGGATCCTCATGTGCAGCCTTGGTTAAAAACCACTGCTTCAGTGGATTGTGGAATTAATGGACAGAATGCAGGTGAGGGCAGTACACTTTAGTGGCAGTTAGGGGTTCAAAGGGTTGAGGAAGGGTATTTTTGTTTGAAGAGGGACTTTGAACATGTTTAAATGCAAAGCTGTATATGCCAGGAGTGAGAGGTTGAAGCTAGAGAGAGCAAGGCATCTGATGAAGGAAAGGGCCTAGGGCACAGAAGGGCTTGTCTTGGGCAGGACAGTTACTTGAAAGAAGAGAGGTAAGAAGAATGTATGTCAGGGTGTGTAAGAGGGAAGTTCTGCGTAATCCTCTGTTATCTGGTGGGGGAGGAGTGAGATTAGCTGTTGAGCTTGAGAGGTAGGGGTAGAAAGGGTTTAGAATGGCCAATTTACAATAGCTGCTGACAACAGGAGAGAGATCGACTAGGATAAATTTGAGAGCAATTCAAATCAGTTAGCATGGTCATGAGGTTCGTAGGGGTAGAAAGGGTTTAGAATGGCCAATTTACAATAGCTGCTGACAACAGGAGAGAGATTGACTAGGATAAATTTGAGAGCAATTCAAATCAGTTAGCATGGTCATGAGGTTCTTTTTCATGGCCCACTGGGAGAAGCAATATATAGACTCTATACAAAATAAAAAGGTCTGATTTTAAGTTAAAGCCACCACAGCCATTTTTAAATTCTCTGATATTCATGGATGATCTTAGAGAAAATTATGTTAAGTGAAATAAGCCAGGCACAGAAAGAGGAATACGACATGTCCTTACTCATAAGTGTGAGCTAAAAAAATAAAGAAACAAAGATACAACAATCACAATAATTTGTTGATCTTTCAAAAGGAGAGAACAGAACTGAGGCCACCAGAGGTGGAAAAGTGGGAGGGGGCGGGGGGCTAGAGAGAAATTAGTAAAGGGCCACAAAAAGTGATTACAGTGTCTAATGTTGAATATACTAGTTATCCTGATTTGAGCATCACATACTGCACATAGGTATTGATATTCAGTACTGTACCCCCCAGATACGTACAATCAGTTATGTTTCAATTAAAAAAACAAACGAACATTGGAATGAGAGGTCTGTGTCAAAACTTTCAGAGAAAGAAAATATTAATTTACACAATTTACAGCTTACCCCACACCTTGATAATATCTAGTAACACTAACATTTTTGGCCAGAGGTAGTTTTAACTGCTTTTTAAGATGGAAAAGGACAATTGTATGGTGTTTTAAAAGACTGCAAAAATTGAAATGAGAGCTAAACAGCCTATACATGAGCATCTGAGCAAATGATACTACCGAACTCTGAGCATACCTTTGCAAATACAGTGAACTCCTTAGCCATGCATATTCCCTGAAAGATAGAACTTGGGTTTGTAGGCTTTAGCAACAAGTTAGGGTCCAGCCCAACTAATACAAATAAAATATAAAGAAAAAATGGTCATGATTTCTTTTCAAAGCTTTAAGATTAGAGCACCATATTCTGAAACACTGATACCATGAATCAGACAACAGCAAAAAAAAAAAAAAGCACGATATTGCTATTGCTCCGAACCCCTCCAGAATCACTAACTGAAACGTAAAACAAAGACAATAGGGCGTGATTAAGTGGGATCAGGAAAAATTGATTTTTACATGCTCTGAAGTACTTAGATTAAGTCCTAGCAAAAGATTACCAATAACTCAACAGGTATTTATTACACAGCTGCAATGTACCAAAGGTGGTTTTTTTCTTCCAATTATGTTTTCATTTTTATGAGCCATACTTTAAAGGATTCATCATCACGCTAGAAAATACATAACACTTTCCCCTGAAACTAAGAACTAATGAACAAATATGGTAAACTCATAGATGGAAGTATCTTACATAAATGTCTTTACTGTCAATTGTGAAAAAGACTATCCTTCATAGACTAAACATTCATTGCTACATTTTTATCCATT
>NW_007736824.1:41282-60043 GCF_000696425.1 Galeopterus variegatus
TCAATTGTGAAAAAGACTATCCTTCATAGACTAAACATTCATTGCTACATTTTTATCCATTTTAAAAAGGTTACTTTCATCCATCTAAACATGGCTTTGATGGCATTTTCCTCCACATCTTATTCCTCAATATTTCCAGAAGATCCTTCAAGAGCTTGTGGAGAAAAAAAAATATGGGAAATACACAATACATCTCTTTACTTAGGGAGGGAAATAAAAGATTGCACCTCAGAGCTTAGGAAGATACAAGTACATTAAAACATTTCCTTTAAACTGTGGCAAAGCCTGCGGTTCTCAAATTTTAGCCTTACCCTCAGTTTCTGACTTGGTGGGTCTGGTGGGTCTGAAAAATGTGCTGCTGGTGATGGCTTGAGGGCCACACTTCGAGGACCCCTTCTCTCAGCTTCTCCCCTTCTCTTCCCCCTGCTTCCCACTTCTCCGTCTCGCCAAGACTTTCCTTGCTGAACATCTTCCAGATCTGATCCATTCCTCAATACTGTACTTGAAACATTTTATTCCCCAAATCTGAAAATTTTACCAAATGCTTTTTATATCCATTTGCAGTGGCTGGAAAATTTCTTCTTCTGGCCACAAATTTGTTTTGCTGGGCTTGTTAAAAACTTATAATCTACACTCTTCAGCAATATGGCTCACCTTATTTCTTTTTGGTGTTGCTATTATTTCCAGGCATTTGATGTTCACCTTTTTGCGATCATAACATAGTAGAAAGCAGCTGTGCCACTGGGTTTAGTGCTTAGTGGTGAAACTCACCATTTTCTTCACCTTTTCCCTCTGTACCAGTTTTCTGATGGGTTAGGAACCCAACCTGATTGTTGCCAGAAATGGCAACTCTGCTAACTGTTACAATAGGAGTGGGGGATAAAGGAATAAAAACAAGCAAAACTGGCAGCTCAAGCATTAGCAAAGGAAGCAGCCGACAAGAGCAAATTTTTTCTACCATCCCTCCCATCATCCTATGAACCATGACACATCCTCTATGTCTCCAATTAGACTCTCCAACAGCTGCTAGAATAAGCCGCTCCACTCTCATCCCAGCTCAGATAAGGTTCACAAGACATATATATAGGAAACAGAATAGCTTCTAATGCTGAGGATTTTACATAGCCTCCTCCCCAAAGGGGGGGGGGAAGCACGTAGTGCAGAACCACAGTGATGAAGCCAAAATAAAGCAAAGACCTGAAATAATTATGCATCGTCAGGAGCCTTCACCTGGAGCCTAAGTGGAGAACCCATCACATCAGCAATGACTGTGCCAGCCTAGCTCCTTTTTCAACACTGTAACTTTTTCAGTGCCAAGTGACTTCTGTGATAACTCTGCCCCTTTAAGTCTGCAGCACCAGAATTTCCCAGGCTATGGTATAGATATATAGATATAGACATTTTCTAACCATATACCACTCAGTAAAATATTCTCCCCCTCCAAATTTGGTACCATGTAAACACCTACCAATTTCCTCTTCTCATCAGTTCTTATCAAAAGGCAACACAAAAGTTTTGATACAAATAAAGTTGTTTCTTTAAAATACTGCATCTGAAAAATAATCTCAAATCCCCTTAAACTCACAAGTCAAACTAACTTTTTATGAACGATCCTCATGCCAGTAGATAATGTCTTGACTTTGCCCATTGTGGAAAACACACAAGATGAGGACTCAGGCAATCTATGTAGCTAGCTGGTATAAATCAGAACCCTGAGACAAATAAAAACTGTGGAACCCAACTTCAGTTATTACTTCTAAGCAAATCAAACATGTGAGCTCAAGGATCATCCCCAAAGTAAGTAAGATGAGGACTCAGGCAATCTATGTAGCTAGCTGGTATAAATCAGAACCCTGAGACAAATAAAAACTGTGGAACCCAGCTTCAGTTATTACTTCTAAGCAAATCAAACATGTGAGCTCAAGGATCATCCCCAAAGTAAGTGATGCTATCAGTTTCTCCAACACTGGTTACAAAAACATGATTTTGAAAGAAGTATATTTTCTTGAAAGGTAACAGATTTTTCTTAATTTATGGCATTATACACCATGCCATATAAAAAGGAAATTTAAAATTTAAGATTCAAAATTCACTTGATCCTCTAGAATTGGTTAATACAGAAAACAAGCAGAATGAGTTGATTAATAATTCCTTAAGCATGCACATACAGCACCTTAATATGAGGGGCACAATCTCACAACCGTGTGTTGGAAAGAATTTGTGTGCTTAATATTCCATTCTCGGAGTCAACTAATTTTCTTCCCATTTGTTACAGGGATATGTTGCATTCTTGAGTGACCCCTGTTGAAAGTATTCAAAATGTGTAGAAAAACATGCCCAAGAAAGACAATAAACATTCATGGCATACTGTTTCATAAATATGGGTCTCAGAATGACTCAGGTCTATCACTGAAAAACAACAGATTATGCAGACAAAGTCTGGGATTTTAGCCCTGGGTTTAGTTATGTGATTTTTAGCAAGTCACTCAACTTTGTGACTGTTTTCATCTCCAGAAAATGGCATGACTTTGTAGAGATGTTTAAAAAATAAAGTTGTATATGTAAATTATTTTTAATAGGTAGAAAGGAGGATTATTAAGCAACACGTCATGAAGAAAAGAAGCTGGAACACCTTGGCCACTTGAACTGTAGAGGACTTAATAGGTCATGATCACAGGATCAATCTCTGTATAAACCACAGAGTTTGGCACGAAGAAAAAAAAATTATATCCATAGAATTCTCTATTAAATCCAACTAAGTATGTTAGAAACATGTGCCACAGGTCACTATAAGGACTAGGTGAGAATGCACATAACAATAAAACCTACCTTCATCACTAAAACAATTCAGTAGAGCCATTGTAGATTCAACAGATATTTCCTATACTTCTATGGGTACAGCCCATGGGTAAGGAAAGTGCAGCTTTGAAACCCCCTGTGAATACACTCATGAGTACATGAGAACCAGGGGAGAGTCTAAGGGACTCTGGGTTGGCTTTAGTACTACTCCTTTCCCATCCCATAATCTCCATGTGCCCCTCCCTCTACCAAATTCCTTGTTACAGACAATTGATATGTTCTCAGTCTTACATAAAGTGCTATGTAAACTTAGCTTCAAGTCCCCCTTTCCACACACTTCCCCACCTCACTGATAAAGAAATTCTGGAGTGTCCACTGATAAGGACTGTAATTTTTAAAAGAACCATGATAAAGCAGCCCACCATTACATCTATGTGGAAAAAAGAGCCAATCACTCTTTGGGGAAAGGAGGCACTGCCCCACTCAGCACCTATTTAAGACAGAAAATAACTAGTTGCAGGAGTGGAAGTTCCTCTATAACATGACCAGATCAGTGAGCACTTAGCAAACAGCTTCCATGTATTTCAGAATAAAAGCACTCAATTTGTACAAAAAAAGAGCCCTTCTGTCAACCAGGCCCCTGAACGACAGTCTTGATAACACTTTTGTGAAAGGGTGGCTTTTCTCCAGCAGCTCCAGGCAGTCACTTATTCCTCATTTTGACTAAGTAGCATCCAACTTCAGGCACGACTGTATATGTAACTCTACATGCAGCTGAGCCATCATAAACATGCCAAGTATAAAGGCATGTCAAAAAGACATTTTCCTTCCCAAAGCCTGGCCCCCAAAAGCCATATTATAATAGATGATGAATTTCTGCTTCAGGTTATTGATCGATAATACTAACAATAAAGTCCCATTTAAGACATAAAAGCTTACACTGGAACATGAAATAGTAAGACACAATCCACTGACAATTTTAAATTTGCTGTACACCTAAAACATCATTACACCAATCTGTTGTATACGGATATGTCCTCTTTTGGTAGAACACAAACTTTGGAGATGAGGTAAAGTACAAAGCGGCTGCTGGCGATCCCATTAGCCATTTGCATAAAAATGGAGGAAGTTCCGGAAGTCCAGCCTGCTGGCGTCTCTTCTGAGGTTCCAAATTGAGAACTTGGCTGATTTATCTTATTGGCACTCTGAGTGAATCAAGACCAAGATCAAAGGCAAGCCTTATATCATGCAAACACAATTCCATACAGTTCTTAACTTGGTATTTAAATTTGTTTGGAACTGGCTGCAAATTTGGGATTTCCTCAACTGATAGTAAAAACTCTACACAAAAGGTATGCAAAAGCAGTTACTACTTTTTTAAGAACAAAGACACACCTGCAAAAAGCAACAGCTCTATAAATGGAGCTGTACGTAAATGTGGGACAGCAATAATAATGTAACAAATATAGCATAGCATAATCTTTTTTTAAAAACAATTGCTGTCTCAATACTTTACTAATTTAAAAAGAAAAAAGAGAGAGCGATTTCCACAACATGATTTTCTAAGAGAAAGAGTCCACTGCTGTGTTTGAAGAGGTGTCGGCCCTGATGGTGAGGACTAGGAATGTCATTTAAGATATGCAAGACCATATAATACAAAGTCTAACATTTGTTTCAACAACATCGAGTCAGCTCCTGGCGGGTGAAATAGTGCTCTTTAGCTGTGTCCGGGGCTCTTTTCTTGTGGCATTTTAAAAAATGTAGCTGTAGTTGAGTCAGTGGCTTTCTCTGCTGCAGAGGTCCTGACCAACCACTCAGAGTTTGGAGATTCCTGGGCTTGTGATGCTGGTGCGGTTGGCTCCATTGCATCCATGTGAACTGGTAAGGTTGTCACAGTAAGGTAAAGAGGGAAAAAACCAAGGAGAAAGGAATTAGAATAAGACAAATTAGAGTGGCAGACACTTAGAAACAAAACTTTCTTAATCCTTATATTTCACGGCCTATTAGCCCAAGTGCTCACATAAGTTTTCTCTTTCTTCTTTATGAAAAAATGAAGGAAAGATTTAAGTAACTATTTCTCCATATGAGAAAATAGGTTTAACTGAACAAATGAATTAAGTACAAATTCATAATGTAGTAAAAATCACTTATTATGTAAGCTCTTATATGCCAGGCACTGTACTGCTTCAACACTGCACACTCATGATGTTATTTCCTAATGCAAACCCTTACAAGTAGATTTTGTCATCTCCATTTTCCAGATCAGGAAACTGATGTAAAAAGAGATCAGATAAATTCTTCAGGGAGCAACAAAGCTGGTTAAGTAGCAAGATTCAAAATCAGATACTGAACTCCAAGCCCTATGCTCTTTCTGCCACACCCCCTGCCTTCAATATGTCAGTGTCACAAATAAATACCATGCAAGCAAAATGGTAGAAAATTAACATAATCAGGCCCGTATTTTTCAACAACGTGACTAAAGACATTCCGGACAGGACAACTATTGCCTGTGCAAGGCTATCCTGTATATTTCAGAACACTTAGCATTCTGGATCCTATCCACTGAATGCCAATAGCATTCCCTAGTCACAAGCAAACATTTTCTTCACATTTCCAAATGCTCCTGAGAGGAGTAGTACAAACCATATTACCTGGTATGTTGCAAACAAATATACACTAAAATATAGCAAAATCTAGTAAAGTTTAGATTTTACTCTGTTACTCAATAATTCCACTTCCAGGAATGTAACCTAGAGTAGTAATTTTCAAATTGTGGGTCATAAAATCAATTTAGTGGATCATGATCAGTACTTTTTTTCTCAATGAAAAAAAAAATAGGAAGTATCAGTGTGCACCCAGAGTTTATTTCGGATTTACATGTCCACTCGCACACATATTCAAACATGGATTTCTCACTGTGGGTTAATGTAAAAACAACTCGAAAGCTATTACTCTATAGCACGTATAAGAATATAAGAGATTCTTTTTCTTTATGTTTTACTTTTTGAGATTCTTGAGGGCAACAGCTTTCAAACGCTTTGGAACCTCAACCACAGCAGCAAAAAATACATTTGACAAGTCTCTCTCTTTCTCTCTCTCTCTCCCACATACACACACTCACATGAACTCACACATACATACATACTCACACATACATATTCACTTATATTTAATTGATAATAAATTTCCCAAAACTATACCTATTCTACATGATTGCCAAATCACAGTGACAAAAACTCTACCCTAGAAAAATTTATTTTTGCTATTTTTAATTATGGTAAAATATACATAAAATTTACTATTTTAACCTTTTAAAAATGTACAGTTCAGTAGCATTAAGTACATTCACACTGTTGTACAACCATCACCACTATCTATCACCAGAACTTTTTCATCATCTCAAATGGAAACTCTATATCTCCTAAACAATAGCTCCCCATTCCCCACTTCCCCCAGTCCCAGGCAACCATCATTCTACTTTCTGTTTCTATGAATTTGACTATTCTAGGTAGCTTATAAAAGTGGAATTATATAACATTTGCCCTTTTGTATCTGGCTAATTTCACTTAGCATAACATCTTTGTCCATGTTGTAGCATGTATCAGATTTTGTGGAATATACTATAAGCAAATGTACTTCATAGTGCCTGGTTTTCCAAAGCCTTGCAATTTCAAATATTGATGTTGCGGAAGACTGGAAATTTTCCTCAGGCTATAAAGTCTCTGGTGTAAGATAAAGATTTGTGGCACAGCAGGTTTCTGGCTCAAGGACAGACTAGTTACTGATTGCTATGTAAAGATACTGAGAAATTGCTATGAGAAGGAATGTTTGCTAAGATCAAGCTTTGTTGGTGGATCAACCTAATTGTCTGTCATCTGACTTGTTTCACTGAGAGTTACCAGCCTTTATTGTTAAACTATAACCCCACCTATGTCTTTTCCTGTAACTTCCTGGTCTGGAAATTAAATGCAGGAAGAAAACCCCAATTTGGGGTTAATTTCCCAAGGAAGCAATGCCTCTTGCTTGAGGGTTCCAGGGGAGATTAACCACTTCAGGGTTTCTCACTGCTCAGAAGAGATGGGCTTTGAGTAATCCTTTGTGGCTCCGTCACCCAGGGGAAGTGGGGTGACATCCGTCACCCAGAAATGCAGGAAGAAAACCCCAATTTGGGGTTAATTTCCCAAGGAAGCAATGCCTCTTGCTTGAGGGTTCCAGGGGAGATTAACCACTTCAGGGTTTCTCACTGCTCAGAAGAGATGGGCTTTGAGTAATCCTTTGTGGCTCCGTCACCCAGGGGAAGTGGGGTGACAAATCTGTGGGGGTCAAAGCAACAAGATTTTCATTCTGAATAATGAAAGCTTTATATAATGAATTTATATAATAATGAAGATGAACAGTATTTCATTATATGTATATACCACATTTTGCTTATCCACTCACCCAGCAATGGACATTTGGATTGTTTCCACCTTTTGGCTATGTGAATAACACTGCTGTGAAAATGGGTGTACGAAAATCTATTTGAGTCTCTACTTTCAGCTCTCTTGGGTATACACTCAGAAGCAGAACTGCTAGATCATATGATAGTTTTACATTTAATTTTTTGAGGAAGTGCCATACCGTTTTCCACAGTGATGCACCATTTTACATTCCCACCAACAATGCACAAGGGTTCCAATTTCTCCACATCCTTGCCAATACCTGATGTTCTCTTTTTTTTTCTTTCTATTTTTTTAAAAAGATGACCAGCACGGGGATCTTAACCCTTGACTTGGTGTTGCCAGCACCACGCTCTCCCAAGTTAGCTAACCGGCCATCCCTATATAGGGATCTGAACTCGTGGCCTTGGTGTTATCAGCACCACTCTCTCCCAAGTGAGCCACGGGCCGGCCCTATGTTCTCTGTTTTTTGATATAGCAATCCTAATGAGTGTGAAGTGGCCTAGAAGAATGTTTGCACTTGTTCTCTCAGAGAACAATGCAGTATTTTTCACAATAGCATAAAACAGGATACAATCCAAATATCCCTCAAGAATGTTTAATCATAGTATATTCATCATATTCATACAATGGAATACCAAAAGAATGGACTTTGGCAGGACAAAACATGTTTGAATCTCAAGAACAAAAGTGGATGAAACTTTTAACACAAAATACGACAGACAGTTGATTCCATTTACACAAGTTTCAAAAACATGTAAAATTAGAGAATATACTGTTTAGAGATACATAGGTCTGTTATAACTATTTGAAAAAACAAAAGAAAGATAAACGTTAAAGAAACAAAAATTAGGATAGCTGTTACCATTGAGGAGAGTGGAAAGAAGATTTTAAAGGTAATATTCTTTTTCTTAAAGTAGATTGGGAGTACATGGATATTTGCTGTATTATTTTTCTTTACACCTTACGTATCTACTATAGATGTTCTTTCATAGCCATTCAATTTTTACTAAAAAACATTTTTAACTTGAAAAATGTATAGTAGGCAATAAGAATCTGCCCTATGACTCCCAAGAAAAGGGACATCCTAAAAACGCAACTACTGAATCCAACCATGTAGTTAGAATAATACCAAGAATAACTCTCTTTCAACTTGAAGATTCTACTGATCTAGTCATACAACAAATATCTAATGAGTTTGGTCTACATGTTAGGTGTTCTTTTAGATATTGGGGGTACAGCACTGAGCAAAACAGATAAAAATTCCCGCCCTTGTGAATGCACCTCTAGGATCACTGGCCTGGTATTCGAAATCTGGTGTAACTAATTAACAGATTAACTCCTAGGTACCCTTCTGAAGGATGCTCTAAGGACATATTTTCAACCCAGGGAAAGGAAGGTCAGAATAGGCTTTTGGAATAGCCAAAATATTCCAGGCTCTAAACAGAATCTCTGTTCGCCTCAATTCCCCTTTACCAAAAGCTGTGTGTTTACTTTTTGAAGGACTGGTATTTGCATGCCAATGGCTCTGACCTACCACTCTGAGAAGAAAATCATTTCAAGAAATGAAGTCTGGTTTTCCTCTGAGTTCTTTCTGTTTCTTAGAGCTACCAGTCCCAAATTTTGGAGAAAATAATCCATTTTTTCTTTTCCAAGTACATTCTTTAAGAGCATATACAGCTAGTCACTTCGGCATGAGGTAGAGACTTGCTGGGGAATCCGTTCAGGTATATTGTTCTTAGAAGCAGGTTAGCACACTTACTCACTAAGATCCAGGGTGTGGCTCTGTGCACTAGACACCTGCACGCTATAAAGCCATAAAGGAGAGGGAAATGAAGATAAAAAGAAGAAAATAAAGGTGCTACACTTTCAAGAAGGGTCTACTTTAACAACTCTATGAAAGGGTCTTTCCCCCCGGCCTTTTGTTCCTATTAGCACAAAAAACAAGGAAGACATGCTGTTCCTTCCTGCTCTTCACCTCTCTAGCCTTATTAATATCTTTAAATTCAGTCAATTTCAACTCAAAACTTTCTACTAGTGGGGGAGGGGAAAAAGAAAAAGATTTGTGGCTGCATGTTTAAGAAAGAAGCTGAATTCATCACAGTGACAGGGGAGAGTGGTAGCAGAGATCTGAGCTATTTATTCTTTTAGGAAAATCCTATAAAGAATGACACAAGGAAGCCTCTATCTGCAGTCTTGTTCATCACACTGGTGAAGAGTCTGATAACAGATGTATGCAGTAGCGTGATTTAGTGCCAGGAGCTGGCCCCTGATGTGTATTAATACAGCGGCAAAGCGGAACGCACCTCTCTTCATCACTCATTTCTATAAAAGAGGTGGAATCCGAGATGGCCCGATGTTAGGCAGAGCAAGCCCATTTGTTCTACTGACTGATGGCGCAGGCTCGGGCTATGTCCTTCACCTCCATGGGGCACTCAGGTTGTGGGAAGAAAAAAAGAAAGTGCTCAGTGAAGCAAGGGCTTAGTCAACAAGTGAGAAGAGAGGAGCTGGGCTCAGTAGGTGACATGTTTAATGCTCAAATCTTGTTTAATACCTCCCAGTACATTTCTTGATTTTAATATGGAATAAGGATTTAAACTCTTCCCAATGGTTCTTCTCTTATAAAGAATTAAAAGCTAAAAATAATAGGTAGATATTAAACAGAAAAAAAAGATAAAAAAAGGGAGCTTTTGTTTTAATGTTTCAAATACCATAGACTGGGTTAGGATCTGAGTTTTGATGTGGGTTCATAGTTTGGAATCAATCCTATTGTACATAAAAAGACAAAACACCTGCAGTGTTTAAGAGGGTATCTCTAGGGTCACAGGGAAACTGGTCTGATCTTGGCTCTCATTTTCAACAGTGTAACCTTGGGGAAATGATTTAAGCCTCAGTTTCCTCATGTGTAAACTGGGAATAAAAACAGCACCTACCTTATAAGGCTGTTGCAAAGATTAAATGGAATAATGCATGTAAAGCTGTCAGGTCAGGGCCTGGCCATGTGGAAAGCACTAAAAAAATTTACTGTAATGGTCAGACCTGTGATTAAGAGTGTCCAGTATGAACCACCAAGCAGCCATCCCAAACAGAAGCTCAAAGAGGACAATTTCAGAGTATGCTGAAACTTACTAAGCAAAGGTAGGGGAAGAGTTTCATATCTGTCTGAGGTTTACTCTTTACTCAGCTATCAATTGCTCTGATCTATATAATATACAGTATTTTCTGAGGAAAACAAAATAATCTGCAATATACTCAATATCCAATTTTCTTGCTGACATAAATACACAACTATCCCTTTTTTCATTTAAGAATAACATACGTGCAGTAAAGTACATAAATCTTAAGTATATAGGTCAAGAGTCTTTACATATGTAAATACCCATGTAACCCCCACCTAGTTCATGATATGGAGCATTTCCAGCACCACAGAAGGCTTTTTTGTGCCCTCTCTTGGTCACTAACCCCCACCAAAGATAAATACTATTTTAATAGGCTTCTACCAAGTAGTATTAGTTTTGCACAGAAAACTAAAAAGTTTTAACCTGAAAAATAGTTTTTAATTAGAACTTTCATGACCAGTTAAATATTAGCACTCTATTATACACAAAAGTAAGAGTGGATTGTACTGTATACCAAATAAGAATGTAAATAAACTCATGCAATTCCTGACTACTGACTAAACTACCACCCCAACTGGATTTTCATTAACTTGGACCTAATTTCTCATCTGTGCTAGAACAAAAGCTCAGATGACTGGAGGTTGCCTGATAGTAGAATATAGGTTTTAAAACTCCAGAAAGCTTCGTAACACAGTAAGAAAGCATAGACCTCAGAGTCAGAGAGAACTGGGCAAATTACACATAGTCTCAGTTTTCCCATGTAACATGGGAATAAAAGAACCCACCTTATCAAAAAGATTAGGTAGAAAAACATATAATTTAGTGCCTGACACACAGAAGGTGCTCAATAAATGATAACTGCATATATACTCACCTGCACTGGGGCTAGACAGAGATGCTGTGGCCACAGGTTTCCGTTTCCTCTTAATGTCACGTGAACATGGTGGTCCCCAGTGTATGTTTGCCTGTCTGTAGATATGAAAAGAGAAAAAATGGTTTTAACTGTGTAATTCCTATTGTAAGACATTATGCTCAGCCTAGATGAAATTCTTGATCAATTATAGCCTGGGGAAAGCCATGGGCACCATGTTTTTGCTGTAAAGGTTGGCACAAGATTATCCAGAATTAATCGTAACTCACTCTTTACCCCTAATACACACCCATTCTAAACTTTCACCTGATTTCAGAGTAGCAGACATCAAAGATTAATTCCAATAAATATGTGTTTCATTACATGCTGATCTTTATACAGTTATTTTTCATAAAAACTATAAATGCAATTGTTCTAAACTCACTCATGAAAAACCTACTCCCAAATGACAATATACTGAAAAGTTTAATGTTGCATGAACACAGATATTTGCATAGAATTGTAAAAGAAAGTTGAACTCTTCTGCCACTTAAATCTGGATTTTTATTTAATACTGTCTATATCACAAGTTAAATAAGTTTGGTTTCTGTGACTTTTAAAAATATGAATTATGTGCCAATAATATGTTTCCTCATCTGAATATTCAGCTTATTTTAAAAACAAAACACTGAGAGTGTCAAAGCTAGAAAAGCAAAGATTCTCCGAAAAGACAGACTTAACACTGAAATAGCTGATGTGCTATTTTAGTTCACCACTGTTCCCCCTTTTTCCCTCCTCTCACACGAGAAAGATCCCGCGCCTGAATTAAGAACCAAATTGAGTCATACCTTTACACAAAGCTTTCCTTGAACATCTGAGGCCTTATCTACCATGAATTATTATTTAACTGGTGTACATATATCTTGTTTCCCTAAATGAGGCTTAATCTCCTTGAGATTAAGAACAGTGATCCTGAGAAGAAGGACCATATTTATAGTTCTTTCATAATTTTCAAATTATCTACCAACATCAGCACAAGGTACATAGCTGATCCTCATTAAATATCTGTTGACTAGAACTGATATGAGTGAATAAAATTTCTAAAAATCAAATGGCCAACTTAACACTTAAAAGTGGTTAAAATGGTAAATTTTATTTCATGTATGTTTTAGCCACAATTTTTAAAAAATAGCCAAAGTACATAACATATAAAAAGGAATCAGTAAAATTATACCAGATGAACTCCAAATTGGTAGTCTCAGCTAGGGATCAAGTCTCATGGCTTAATCGTAAAACTGGAACCTTAGACACACCTAAGAGAACCTAGTTAGCAAGGCAACAAGAAAACTGTCAAATGGACAAATTTTCCTACTCAGAGAACCCCTAATTTGGCAACTTCCTCAGTTTAAAAGCATACAGGCATGTGCATGCACACACACACATACTCACATACATTTTTCTCTAAATAGTAAAGCTTAAGAATCAATTCAATTTATAAACAGGAAAATATAAGAATTTGTCTGGAATCCTAAGAAATTTTTTTTTAATGCAATGAATGCTAGAGGCAGAGATGTACAATACAAAGCCAGTGGTTTGGAAACTTCCATTCAAATCACCTTTTTTTGATTACTCTCTCCTGTACGGAGAGTTACCATTAAGTTAAACACCCCATCAACAGTTAATTCTGAAAGTACAAATAGTTAATTCTAAATAAATGTATAAATAGGGAAAACAGTTTGTTTTTCATACCTTCTATAAATCCTGGGAATAAGTCTAAGTCAGCATGCTAATTTAATAATAAATTAACATAGATGACAGAACATCAAAGGTAGACAAGACGTCAGTCTGAATGGAGAGGTGGTAATTCCCTTTGAAGCCAAGACACAGCAAAAAAGAAAGTAACACTACAAAATTTTGTTCCTTATCAAAACAGAGAAATGTACTGAATATACTCCATCTTTTCCACAAACGTGGTACAGTCATGCCTCAGTATCTGCTGTGGATTGGCTCTACGACCCCCACAGATGCCTAAACCCGAGGATACCCAAGTCCCTGATATAAAATGGCATAGTATTTGCACATCCTCCTGTACACTCACTTTAAATCATTTCTAGATTTAACTTGTTTAAGAAGTTGCCAGATTAGGGGCCCTCTGAGTAGGAAAATGTGCCCATTTGACAGTTTTCTTCCTGCCTTGCTAACAAGATTCTCAGGTTTACCTGAGGTTCTAGTTTTAAGTAATCTCTAGATTACTTATAATATCTAATACAATGTAAATGCTATGTAAATAGTTGTTTAATATCTAACACAATGTAAATGCTATGTAAATAGTTGTCATTCTTTATTGTTTTTTATTTGTATTATTTTTTATTGCTGTAATATTTTCGATATATGGTTGGTTGAATCCACGGATGCAGAACTTGCAGATATAGAGAGCCAACTGTACTTGAGTATATACAGATCCAAACTTAAACTGTCCAGGCACTTTGATCTAATTCAATAGTGAGTACTTCAGAAAGAGAAAAAGTCAAACAAGGGATTATGGTTTATATTTATGCTTCTTTCCTCTTTATCTTAAGCTCATTAAAGGAATCTCCAAAACTTTTCAGAATAAATGTTAACACCACTGCTTCAAACTCAACTATGTTATTAGATGTCAGGATAGTGGCACCCTTGAGAAGTGGGGTGTGGGGGATAAGAGACAGTGGCTAGGAGAGGCACAGAAGGTTTCTAGGGTTCTTTCTGGTAATGTTCTTTCTTTTAATCTGGATGCTGGTTACTTGGCTGTGACATTTCTCTTAAGACCCATTTCCAGGTTGGAAAGCTATTTCATAGAAGGTAGAATAACATCATATCTTAATACTCAAGAGATATTTTTCTCTCCCTTTGTCCTTTCCTAGTCAAAATTTGGGGAAGGAAGAAGAGAAACAGTCAAACTGCTTTAAAAGGACAGTAAGACATTTTTCTTCTTTTTTGGTTTTAAGTGAACACCAGTACTGGAAGAGTTTACAGCCCGGGAAAATCCATGTGAGGACTCCATCTGCTTGGTTAGAGGAAGAAAAAGGAAAAGGACCCAGAACAGCCTGGAGAAAGTAAGAAGGAAGCTGGGTGCTCTGAGAAAGAGTATTTAAAGGAGACAGGAAATGGAACCTGCCATGCTGTACAGCACATTCAAAACATTAGGGCAGCCCTATTTGGGAGTAAAAGATAATATGTGTGGGGCTAGGAAGGGCCCCTTTGTGTTATTTTTGGGAACCTCAGCATGTGGGTTGGTAACTGCTGTAGTCTCTGCTTCCTATACCAGAGGCAGTTCTAGTTTTTTGTTTACTCCCAAATAATCCCATATCATTAATCATAGACATAAAAAATTAAGGAAGGGAAGAAAAAATAAAGAGATTGACCACCTCCGCACCCCCATGTTCAGTTAAGGGTATTTAACCACCTGGCTCCCTTTATTTTTAATGTGTTATTTCTTTCATGTGTGTTATTTTACTTTGACAATATCACTGCCTAACACAAAATGGAAACTGAAAAAGAACAGAGTACAAATGAGGTAACAGGAAGGAAAGGGAAAAAGTCTGTGCTTCCCTTTCTTACCAACACACAGAGCCACTCCCTATAGGTAGAAAGGGTAGCAGATTTAACAGATTTTTAAAAACTGTTTTTTAAGAGCAGTATATAGCTGTTCTTGTATTGAAAACCATGTACTATATATGTTAGGTGAAGGGACCTTTCAATAATTCAGAGTGCAAAAAAGGCTAACTACAAGTTAAGCTAAAGTCTCTTCCAAGTTAAAATTCCATTCTCATTGGAGTGGCAAGTGGTTATCAGAATCATATACAGAGCTTTTATAAAATACACATGAACTCAAAAAGCCTGATGGTGAGTCAGAATCTCTAGTGTCCTTGCTTGCGCCGGGGGTAGCTGTTACTATACACACAAAAACTGGGGGCAGGAGAAGGAAGAAGACATAACAATTACAATTCCTTGAAGTTGACATGACAAGCGAACAGAAAGACATTGTTGGTTGGGAGGGGGGAGAGGTAGGAGGGAGGGAGGTTTTGGTAATGGGCCACAATAATCAACCACATTGTATATTGACAAAATAAAATTAGAAAATAGATAAATAAATAAATAAATTATTCTTAGCACAGTAAAAAAAAATAAATAAAAAAAAATAAAAAACAGGAATTGGAGATTTTTAGTTGCCCATCTGACAAATTTTAATTAAGTACTGCTCGTATTCCTTAAAGTATCTTCAAATTATTTCAAATAATCTTATCTAATATCTTACCTATTAGAAGAGATACATTAAGACAGTGAAAAATTAAAGCGAGATCTACTTTAGTGGATATAATAAAAGTTTACTGATATAATAGTAATAATGTAATGTATTGGGACTTGGTATGTGTATAATAATGTTCTAGTCATTTACAGTATTATGTCAGCTAATGCTCATATTCAAATCCATGTGGTACATACTGCTTTTATTTCCATTACACAGATGGAAACTGAAGGCTCAGAAAAGTTAAGTTACCTATCCACTGTTAGGTGACCAGTAAAATGTAGAGCCAGGCTCTGTCTCTACAATCTTCTCTCTGTACCCTGACATTATACTGACTTTGTGGAAAAAAAAATATCAAGAGCTAATATTTATTGAATTCTCAGTATAAGTCATTTTCTTAAACAATTTTCATATATAACTTGTTAATTGTCATGTGACAAATTGGCACAAATTTAGTAGCTTAAAACAACACAGATTTATTATGTCACTGTTTTTTCAGCTCAGGAGTCCAGGTATGGCTTTGCTAGGTGCTCTGTTTAGGATTGCACAGACAACAATTAAGGCATCTACATGATTATGTTCTCATCTAGAGGCTCCATTGGGGATGAATCTGTTCTCAAGTTCACACATTTTGTTGTTAGAATTGATTTATTTGTGGTTGTAGGACTGTGGGCATTGGCTTCCTACTGGCTCTTGGCTGGGGGCCAGCCTTGATTCCTACTGGTCAACCACAGTTACTAGTTACCTGCAGTTCCCTGGCATATAGATTTCTTTTTTTTTTTTTCTTTTTAAATTTTATTTTGTCGATATGCCATTTGCAACAACATGGATGGACCTTGAGAGAATTATATTAGGCTTCTTAACGTGGATTCCTTCTTCATCAAGCCAGCAAGGAGAATGTCTGCAAGTTGGTTAGAAGGACAGAAATCTTATATATGTAATATATTCACGCGAGTGACATCCCTTCACTTCTGACATATTGTATTGCTTAGAAAAAAAGGTCTAGATCTTGGTCACACTCAAGGGAAGGGGATTACACAAAAGTTTGAGCACCAGGAGTTGGGAATTATACTAAGGCTACCTTAGAATCTGTCCACCATAGTCTGCCCTCTGGACCAAAATGATTAATGTCTTTCTCTTACATGCAAAATATATTCACTCCTCCCAAGGTTCTTAAGAGGCTCATCCCATGACAGCATCCATTCAGAGTCCAAAAATCTCAATATCTAAGTCAGATCTAGGTAAGGATGAGGTCCTTTAAGTATGATTTGTTTTGTGGTGGACAGAAGCTAAAGTGACTCCCCGTCATCCTTGCCTCTTGGTGTCCATGTGCTTGTATAATCGCTCCCTCTTGAGTATGAGCAGGACCTGTTACTTGCTTCTAAACAATAAAATGTGGCAATGGTGATGAGAAGTTACTACCAAGATTATATTATATAGCATGAGTATAAGACTCTTCCTAGCAGACTTGCTTTAGGCATCTTAAATCCCTAGCTGCTTGAAGAACTAGAGGCTGTGTTGTGAGACCATATGGCAGGGAGGTGAGTAAAGCCTCCAGAAGCAACTTCCCAATAATAGCCAGCTGAGGGCAAGCTCCAAAACATAGACAGCAAGAAACCAGGGCCCTCTTCTGTTCCTGTAAGAAAATGAATTCTGCCAAAAACCTGAGTGGATTTGCAAGCAGATTCTTCCTCAGTTGGGCATCCAGATGAGAATGCAGCCTGCAGATACCTTGACTGCAGCCTTGTGAGACCCTAAGTGGAAGACCCAGATAATCTACACCTGGACTCTTGATTCATGGAGACTCTGAGGTAATAAAATGCTTGTTTTAAGTTTCTAAGTTTTGTGGTAATTAATAATGTTTTAAGCTGCTAAGTTTGTGGTACACAACAATAGTTAATAAATACAGTATGTATTAGCTTCATTAATTCTCTCAGCAACCTTATGAGATGAGAACTATTGTTATTCTATTTTATAGTTGCAATAACGAAAGTACAGAAAATACTAGGCTACTTTCCCAAATTCACCTAGGCAGTTATGACAAAATGGGATTTAAACTGTAGGGAAGAAAAAGTAATATATTTTCTTCACCAATCACAAGGTTTATGGATGTGGTCCCTATAAAAAAAGACAGATTAACAAGAGAAAAGCATATAAATTTACCAATTAAATTTTACATGAATAGGTCCTTTCATAAGGAAAGGAAGACCTTAAAAACAGGGAAATCAATGTATTTTTATTGACTGTTTTGCAGAAGTATGCTTAGAGGACAAAAGGGAATGAACTATTAGTTATGAATTGGGGTAGCATGTTCAAAACCTAACTAATCTATCTCTAGAATTTGCATTCTTCCCCATGACATTACACATTTTTTTGAAGTTTCATACATCTCAAAAGAAGATTTACTAAACATTTTCTACAGATTGATATCTGTAACTACAGTTTAGGAAATATTAAACATGTTTTCCCCATTTTCTCAGCAGTCAAGAAGAATGATTTCAAAATATTAATTGCAAGTTATCTGTATTTTCTCCATCAGATCCTTCTCTATTAGACAGTGCTGAATATTAATATATAGATTATTCATATCACCTTGATATTCTTATTTACTCTCCAGCTACCTGCTATTTTGTCATTTGTCTTCTCCCTTGGAAACTATCCAAGTTCATGGAGGGGAGGGGAAAGTCAAACTGATCTTAATAGCAGCTCTTGCAAATGCAGCTGTGAGGGAAGAGTGAGCAACTATTGTCTGTTATCTTTATCATTTGTAAATTTCAGTTATCCATATGATGTTCATCCCACATTAAACTGGATAATTGAGAGTTGGATTCAGTAAATCGTAGTGATACTTTTGTATTCTTTAATCTTTAACATTTAATCTACTGTAATCATAAGTATATAAAATTTCAAAATAAAAGCAAACATATAAATCAAAGAAAACNAAAAAAAAATGTAGCAGAATTTGCCGAACTGAACAAGCTATTCAGCAAAATGAAAAACACAACGGAGAGTTTAACCAGCAGCCTTGTCGAAGTTGAAGAGAGAACCTCTGAACTTGAAGATGGGCTGTTTGAAATAACACAAGCAGACAAAAAAAAAGAAAAAAGAATCCAAGGCATTGAAGAAAATCTGAGAGAGATATCAGACAACCTTAAGCGCTCAAATATCCGAGTCATGGGTATCCCAGAAGGGAAGGAAAAAAGAGATGGCATTGAAAACATATTCAACAAAACAGTGGCAGAAAACTTCCCAGGTATAGGAAAAATCAC
>NW_007736825.1:0-8579 GCF_000696425.1 Galeopterus variegatus
ACCCCTTAGAAGCTGCCTTACTTAAAATGGCATTAGTTATGTTTTCTCGTTTTTAGCAAGCCTTAGTACAGAAGCAAATTGCGCATGTTAAAGTTATATTTTTCTCCACACATCTTTTCCGTGAATTCGTTGATCCTAATTCTATGGGGTACATCCTCTGATATTACTTCTCAAACTTTGGTATGCAAACTAACCACCTAAGGATTTGTTGATAAACAGATTCCTGGGCCCCAGCCACGAAGATTCAAATTCAATGAGATGGGGTAGGACCTGAAAATTTGCATTTTGAACAACCTGCAGGTAATGCTGATGCTGCTAGTGCATGTAGACCACACTTTGAGTTGTCCGGCTCTAGAGGAATCCTCTTGCAATCCTCCATCTATGATGATGAATGAAAGGAGGATAATGTTCTGCAGTGTATAAAAACATTCTCTTTGGTTCCTTCTCAATCTTCATTTCCTTAGTATGTTACTTCAGTGTCTTTGGATACCAAAAACTCACCAACATCTCCTTGCATTGTGGATTTTGTGCCCTGTTCCCTCAACTTAATCTTCCTAGATGGGTCTGAAACACAAGTTCTTTACTTAATGAATGTGGAGTTTTAAGATCCTTTAGAAATCAATTTTTGGGCTCTTGTTTTCATAATGAGGGTAGGAAAAGAATATGCTAACACTAGTTAAATATTTCTTACTAAATCAAACTGTGGGATTTAGAAAATATAGAATTAGAGTAGGAGTTAGAGTTGAAATTTTTTTTTTTAAAAAGGCATAAGAAAATAATTGCCTTTGAAGTAAAACTTTATATGAAAATGATCTAAAACTACAGGGCATTAAAAAGATGGTATGACAGTAAAAGAGTAAAATCATTTAAAAAATATAAAACATAAAAAGTGATTTGTAAGATCAATAATTTTTGGAAAAAATGGGTCAATATATAGAAAAAACATGAAAATTTAATAAATACTTTTTGAAAGTTCATGGAAAAAATAGTATTCAAAGATAATGCAAATCTTTCCATGAACTTTTTGAAGTATCCTCATATAAGTGTGGAAGCCACTGGAACAGAATAAANAATTAAGTCATCAACAAAAGAAAATTTTTCTTTTATTTCTTAATTAATTTAGCCAAAAAAAATTCTTTTTTTTTTATTGTATAACAAGAAATGTGTCCAATTTGCCTAACAATTGCCTCTGGCTCTGAGGATATACATACAATCCATCTTCACTTAACATTTACATGTCATGAGATGATTCCTTCCAACTTCAGTTTTAGCAATAATGTTTTAATTGTCTTTTAAAAAATCATTAAATGGCATTGTATAATTGTATTATCTAAAATGAATAAAGTAAATTATTTACCAGCTGAGGGATTTTTCAAAGGAGAGAGAGAATGCTTTAGAAGAAGCAATACAGAACAAGAAAGCCACACATTTCACTTTCAAGCCAAGGTGTATGAGGGATGTGGGAGAAAGATGCAGGCACACCGGTTCAGCATCCTCCTCAGGGGAGAATAAATCTCAATGGGAGCTTCCAGAGAAGCTGTTTGTGATGAAAAGACTGTGTTCGACTTCTCAGTAGTTGTTCACTCTTATGTATTATAGAACAGCTTCTTAACTCATATTTATATTTGGTGAAAATGAAAGGTCTGAGTAATTTCAAGGAAAATAAAACTTTGGATTTTCAAGATATGTATTATAAATACATAATCATTATATGAATGTTCACGAATACTTTGAAAGCAGAAGAATTTGCTTCTATATAATTATACATTATATGTTATATATTTTATTCTTCTCATTTTACCTATGTGTGCAATATGCCAAACACATCACAGATCCAAAACATGTTTATATGCATTTTCATCTGAGGCAAAATGTCTACTATATTCAATCAGTAACTAATCAATCAGAAGGTTTTATATTAAGGAAGCTCATAGTCTTTCAATGTTAACTTCCTTAATAATATAAAATCTTCTGATTGATTAGTTACTGATTGAACACAGTAGACATTTAAAACAAGTCTTCTGTGAGATATTTCTGACTTGATCATTCTAAGTTCAATAACTCCCTTTCCCACTATTCCTCATTATGTTTAAAATTTGTTGTGAGGTGACTCAAAGTGTAAGAGCATGCAGCTGTGTTTCAGTGAGAGCAATAGTTACGTAAAGAGTGTTCTTTCAGACACCGTTGCCAGGTCTAAGCAACTGCAGCTGTCATCAAAATGTTGTTTTTAATAATCAATATTACATGATGTTCAATAGCATTTTCATCAGGGCTATACTTACAATATGAAACAGAATGCCCACATGCTATCACACATGACTGTGTTTTAAAATACCAATCAGAAACAGGACAATCCTTGGCAATTTAAAACTCTTGAGAATGACTTAGATTTCTGTGAAATAGCTAAACATTAATCTATGCCAGAATATTATTCCCTAGATGCTAGCACACACTTGATGAGAAGTAGAATCATAATAAATAAACATAAAATATCCTTCTAAAACTTTTGTTAAGTCTTGAAACTAGTATTTTTTTCTAACTACCAGCATCTGGTTGTCAAATTAAGAGGCTGCTTTCTCTGTATCTTTATTTTTTATCTCTAGTCCCGTATTTTACTATTCTTAATGAGCAAGGAGAATTGTTCTAGTTCTGCTCTAATAACTTTTTAGATAAAAAAAAAATAGATATTCTACACTGGAAAAAAACTAAATCAATAAAAGGAGTTGAGAAAAGTATATTTCAAAGCATATTCAATTGGATTTAAAATTACGATTTCTATCTTTGAGTATGTACATTTCTAAAATTAATATGCAGAAGATATGTAAATATCTATATTAGTTAAATTTGTGCTAAAATAAAAAAACTAGTATGCATTGTTAATGTCTTAGAGAAAATAAGTTGGATAATACAGAAGATAAGAAATAATATGTTAAAGAGTAAGAAAGTTTCTATATTCCTACCAAATTTCTAATCTTTTTATGACCTGTCTTTTACATTACTGGTTTGTAAATGTCCCAGAACAGCCTGCAAAGTTTACTCAAATTTTCCTATACTGGAATAACATTGGTTAAGGTACTATGTCCAGGGAACACCTAGAAAATGTTAAGTGTTTTATTGGTGTTTAAGAACATTATATCATTTGCTCACATATTTCCATTGCTTATAGGAGTATTGCTTAAATTTTTAATTTTCTATTGAGCATAACTTTATTAAATATCTAGAGAATATTTAATAAACAGAACCTTTGAGAAATTCAATTTTATAGAACAGATGGAACCAGAGAAATACCAATTTGATTAAGGGAAGAGACCATGAGTCACATAGTTTCTTTCTCTTATCCAACAGCATACCAGAGGCACTTTAGCCAAATCCTAGAGAGCGATGAAAGAAGGTTTGAAATTATTACATTAGATATTTGGGTTAGATGGCAGTTGCTTAGAACAGAACAGACAGGTCCCTTTCAAAGCGCAATGTATAAGCTGTGTAGAGATATTAAAGGTACAAAACTGTATTGTTTTAGGCTATTGTTAAAAGATAGGCCAAAGGGTGTTGGTATATGGGTAGCCCTAATAAACAGAATGCTCTCAGGACATTTGGAGGAAATGTGCTTGTGGTTAACCTAACTTAGACAATAGTTGACTACTCCTACAGCTTCCTTCCCAGCCAGCTTCTCCTCCTGCTGCCCACCCCACCTCAACCTCACACAGGCAGTGCGTTCTAATGGATCCCTAAGCAAATCCAAAAGGAACCATTAAATAGTGCACAGATAGAATGGTCAAAGGATAATCTTCTTTTGTTTCTAGTAGGACTGCATAAAACTACTTTTAACAAAGAAAGACACACTTACTGAAAAAATGTAATATGGGCACTATGTTTGGATAGTATGTATGACTTTACATAAAAATATTTGGTAGTAATAAACAATACATTTACAAAATTTCCCTAAATCAGAAATTTTGACCTGTAGCCATTCACACTTGAATATCTAGAAGGAAGGATTTTGATAATCAGTTTCTAGTGGGGCTAGACTATCACATGAACACATTCAAAAATTCAATTCTTAAATGAAGCTGGGAAACCATACAAAGAATTGGGTCCTTGGCCAACAGAGATTGTTACCTTCACAGCATCTCTCTCAGCATCAAGATGCTACTGTTGAACAGGTGTGCTCTGTACGCCTGTACAAGACAAGTCTAGTTAACTCAAGTAAGCCTCATAGTGGTTCATCCATAATGGTTCAACAAAGTGCCTTATGCATCTGTAAGACTTGTGCACCGTGCACAAATCTCACACGTCGGGATGGCTCACTTCACAAAGACCACAAGACAGAGACCGTTGCAATCAAGTAAGAGGAGTTTATTCCAGCATGCTGGGATCACTCAGTCTCCTGGACAGGAGCGACCCCGAGCCCTTAACACAGGAGCTTTTTATACAGATTTTTAGACAGACTTTTGCAACCGGATGAGTTGTATACTGCTTACTGGTTATCTGAGGCGACCTTTAGATTTATTGGTGGGCTTTAGGGGGCTGGCACACCGATAAGGAACAGTGTATTTCCCAATCATTTATCTTCCTTGTGGTCTGGCCAGGTGGCCTCTAGATAAGGAACTGGTCAGTTCCTGGAACCGGGTGGTGGTTACTCCCTTCCTGGAATTTAGCATGCCTGGGCCCGCCTTGACTATGCCTGGCCTCTACATAACCCCTTAGAAGCTGCCTTACTTAAAATGGCATTAGTTATGTTTTCTCGTTTTTAGCAAGCCTTAGTACAGAAGCAAATTGCGCATGTTAAAGTTATATTTTTCTCCACACATCTTTTCCGTGAATTCGTTGATCCTAATTCTATGGGGTACATCCTCTGATATTACTTCTCAAACTTTGGTATGCAAACTAACCACCTAAGGATTTGTTGATAAACAGATTCCTGGGCCCCAGCCACGAAGATTCAAATTCAATGAGATGGGGTAGGACCTGAAAATTTGCGTTTTGAACAACCTGCAGGTAATGCTGATGCTGCTAGTGCATGTAGACCACACTTTGAGTTGTCCGGCTCTAGAGGAATCCTCTTGCAATCCTCCATCTATGATGATGAATGAAAGGAGGATAATGTTCTGCAGTGTATAAAAACATTCTCTTTGGTTCCTTCTCAATCTTCATTTCCTTAGTATGTTACTTCAGTGTCTTTGGATACCAAAAACTCACCAACATCTCCTTGCATTGTGGATTTTGTGCCCTGTTCCCTCAACTTAATCTTCCTAGATGGGTCTGAAACACAAGTTCTTTACTTAATGAATGTGGAGTTTTAAGATCCTTTAGAAATCAATTTTTGGGCTCTTGTTTTTGGAATGAGGGTAGGAAAAGAATATGCTAATACTAGTTAAATATTTCTTACTAAATCAAACTGTGGGATGGAGAAAATACAGAATTAGAGTAGGAGTTACAGTTGAAATTTTTTTTTTTTGAAAGAGGTATGAGAAAATAATTGCCTTTGAAGTAAATCTTTATATGAAAATGATCTAAAACTTCAGGGCATTAAAAAGATGGTATGACAGTAAAAGAGTAAAATCATTTAAAAAATATAAAACATAAAAAGTGATTTGTAGGATCAATAATTTTTGGAAAAAATGGGTCAATATATAGAAAAAACATGAAAATTTAATAAATACTGTTTGAAAGTTCATGGACAAAATAGTATTCAAAGACAATACAAACCTTTCCATGAACTTTTTGAAGTATCCTCATATAAGTGTGGAAGCCACTGGAACAGAATAAAGAAATAAAAGTGATAAATAAATTAAATGTAGGTTGGACAAACACTGTGTATAGCAGCTGTTCTTATAGAGAATGTAATAAAAATTCACAGTAAACTAAGGATGATGTAGTGGGTTGAATTATGTCCCCCCAAAAGTCACTGAAGCTTAAATTGTGTTCCCCAACTTTTATATATTAGAAACTTAGCTCCCACTGTGACCGTTGAGAGGGTGAAGAATCCTATATGGTAATTGGGAGGTGGGGCCTTGAAGAGGTGATTGAATTGTAGGACCATGCAGTAGTGAATGGATTAAAAATGGATTAAAACCCACGTGGTTCTGCGGGCTTCAAAAGGAGAGAAATTCTGTCTCTCTCTTGCTTGCTCTCTCTTGCTCTCTCTGATTCCACTATCCCGCAAGATGAGACTCTTGGGCCACTGTTGCCACCACCAGATGGATTTTGGACTTCTCAGTCTCAGAAACTGTAAGCAATAAATTTTGTTTTCTTTCTAAGTTACCCAGTTTCAAGCATTTTGTTATAAGAAACAGAAATGGACTAATACAGATGGTTACTTTGTATAGAGAAACAATAAAAAATTATAAACATAGAACCATATTATTCATTTTTCCAATAAAAACTGATTGAGTGCCTAATATCTAAAACGTCTAAACTTCTAGAGAAAAATGACTATATCTTACAGGCATCTTGGCAGGACAAACACAGTCCCTGCAGCTGTGGAAAAAAGTGAAATTGGCTCCAGAGTTCTCACAACACTAGGAAATAATGGTAAATCTTTTCAGAGTTTTAAAGGCGAATGGATATGTTTAAAATTCTCTACCTTGTCAGGATATCATGCAAGTTAAAAGGGGCAAAAGATGTCCACAAACATGTAAGCACTGAGGAACTAAAACATTCAATTCCTAAAAAAAATTACTTGAATCAAGTGCCAGCAAACAGCTGAGTTGAAATAAAAACTAATAAAGGAAGTAGTCATACATAATTTTCTTTAAACAATATATATTTTTAAAATTATAGTGGTAATCACATTACAAACTGAGGCCTAGAATCTATTACGTCAATGACAGGGAATATGTGTTTTGAAAATCATAGTACAACCGGCAGGTAATAACAATGAAAATGCACTAAAGATCACAAAGCAGTGTGTATGCTTAAACAACCATATTTATTCCTATGAAAATCCATAAGAGAAAGAGAAGAAAAGCTGTTTTACTTGTCCTTGGAGTCTGTGAGATACTATTTAAGTAAGGTATTGTTTTGACCCACACCAGTCAATTCGGTATTCTTAATTCAAACCAGAAAAGTGCTAACTAAGACAAATGGACATTAGGCTATGTGAGGGCTTGGTAAGCAACATTCTATTTCTGTTTTTATTTGTTTGTTTTCTTTTAATTTTAAATCTGCCTGGAGATTGTAAAAATGGCCCAGTTACTGCCTTTCTTATACCCATGCCTTGACTTTGTAGTTCTTCCTATCAGTAAAGGAAATCCATTTCCTCCTTCTTTGTCTCTGGATTAGCTTTGAGACTTGCTTTGAAAAACACAAAGCATCATAAGTGACTTCATACCAGTTCCAAGCCTAGGCTTCAGGAGACCTTAAATATTCTGCCCTTGGAAACTTGTGAGCTGCTATGGGAACAAGCCCCAGCCACTCTTGCTGGAGGGTGAGATGTCATATAGAGGAGTGGCACACTGAGCCCATCCTCAGCCACCCAGCCCCAGGCAGCAGCAGCCTGACCACAGACACCTCTGAAGCCCAGCTGTGTTCAACCACACCTAGCACAGATCAGAAAAAACATCTAGCAAAGCTCACCCCAGATATCCGACCCACAGAACTGTGAGTTAAACAAATGATTGTTGTTTCAATCTACTACATTTTGAGATGTTCACACAACTGATGACTGATTCAACTGCTATCTGGCTACTTGCCAGGTTTAAAAATAACAGTCATATTTGTTATCCTTAAAGTTGCTATATGGATGTATGCTGACTCTTTTTATTGAATCTTTGCTCGTGGCATTCTCTTTCTCAAACACAATTAAATTATCCTTTTATTATGCTTTCTCCATCCAATTTCTTCTTCTTCAAGGTAAACATTCTGTGATAGTTTTCTCTCACCCCGGGTCACAAAATCCTAGGAGTTTTTGTGCAGAAATCTGAAGAAGAGAAGCAAATAAGAAAAAAAAAAATAGAAAATAAGGGTAATTGGGTAAGGAATCTAGCAGAAAAAAACATGTAAACTATCCCAAGGGATAGAACAGAAGCTCCTGGCTGCAGCAGAATGAGCTAGAGGCAGGGGGGTTCACAGTTGCGCGGGACTGAACTGTGAAGTACCTTGTGGGCCATAGTTAACACTGTCTTTTTTTTTTTCTTCTTTGATTGCACTGGGCAGGAATTAGAAGATTTTGGATATGGAATTAGCATGATCTGACTTATATTTCCAATACATTACTGTGGTGGTTGTATGTTAAATAAATTTTAAGCATAAGTAGAGAAAAAGCTAAGTGTCGAATCCAGTTGTCCAGGGGGACCAATTTGATGACATGGACAAACCATTTTGCTATTGGCTGTAAAATAACCGTAAAATGTATTTTTGGAAGTAGAATTGGCAAGACTTGTTGATGGACTGAGTTTGTGGCATAAGGGAAAAGGGGAAAAGAATGTACTCAGGCTTTGAGATCAATCAAGTAGAAACTGCTTTAAAGAACAGTTTTGGGAAGCACTTAGAATAGTCACATGAAAGACTCAAAGTCACACTTGACCATGAAGTTGACATGTGTGCTATGTGTTCCATGGTGGGCCACAGTATGATTT
>NW_007736825.1:9576-11268 GCF_000696425.1 Galeopterus variegatus
TTACTAGACTTAATCTTATCCAAACTTGCTGTATATTACTGGAATCCTTACTATGGAACATTTAAATTAGCTTTCTAAATATTTTAAAATAAGTCATAAAGTTTATGTTAATATTTTTGCTTAAAAAAAACCAAAAAAACTGTGCTTCACTGATGTACTACTTAAGTCCAGGCCAAATGTATTCTTTGCAAAATTCAAGTATGAAGAAAAAGATGGTTTTCAAGCATACATACTTAAACCTACGTGAAAGTATATACAGTTTATAAAAGCATAAATATACTTTTGGTGAGATAAGGCAAAGGTATTGATTCAAATTAATTTAGAATGTTTAGAATAAATGATTAGAATAAAATACAATCCTGAGGAAAACTCGTGGTGCTAGTCGTTTTCTAAGTCTACCATAAAATATAAAGAGAGAGCTTTAGGCAGACTTGCCATGGCAAGATTTAGGCAAACTTTTCACTCCATGGATACATATAAATGATACATATTGTAGAAAAAGAATTTTCTGTGCAGTTATTTCTTTTTGTGCTGTGATGAAATTGTTTCTGAATGTGCACTGTTTTCAACTTAGAAAAAATAATTCAAAGCTCATTCATTTAATAAACTGTACTTTGACACAAATATTACAAAATTTTAACAGTGATATATGATGGCATACAAAAATATATTTTATATTGTCATTTCTTTCTTTTAAAATATATTTATTATTTAATTGCAAAATTAAAAAATACTTACGAAAGAAAATTACAATACATATGATTATTTCTTCATTTTATTCTTCACTTGCATGTGAATGCCCTTTCTCTCTCTCTAAGTGTATGTGTGTGTATATGTGTATGTGTGTGTGTGCATATACATATGTTTTGCATGACATTTTGTTAAACAATGGATCATGTATACAACAGTGGTCTCGTAAGATTATAATGGCTATGTCATATAGCCTAGGTGTGTGCTAAGTTACACCATCTAGGTTTGTGTAAGTACACTCTATAATGTTTGCACAACAACAAAACTGCCTAACAGTGCATTTCTCAGAATGTATCCCTGTCTTTAAGCAACATATGACTGGATATATGTATGTATGTATGTACATTATCAGTACGGCATATTTTTCAAAGAAACCTTTCAAAGACATATTCAAGCAAACTTCTTTTTTCTAATTTTCAAAAATTAGTTGCTCATTTCAATTTCCCCTGTATTTGTTTGATATATTCTGTTTTTAAAATAGATTCTAAACTTTTTGACATAATTCTCTCTTATTTTCTGATGTGAGTATTTAAAGTTATGTATTTTCTTCTCAGCAGACTTTAGCCACAATCTATTATTTGTCATATATAGTATTTAATCTTCATTATTTTCTGGATGGCACGTGATTTTAGCATTTAGTTTTATGTTGAATGAAGAACTGATGGGCCAGCCCGGTGGCGCACTCGGTAGAGTGCAGCGCTCGGGAGCGTGGCAGTGCTCCCACCGAGGGTTCGGATCCCATATAGAGACCGGTCTGCTCACTGGTTGAGTGCGGTGCGGGCGCGACACCGAGGGTTGAGATCCTGTTACCGGTCACGAAAAAAGACAGAAAGGAAAAAAAAAAAAAAGAATTGATTAAGAAGGGTTTTTTAAAAAAAAAATTTCTAAATATTTTCATTTATTTCCAAATAAATTTAAGATAATTTCTATTTTTACTAAATA
>NW_007736825.1:12523-15067 GCF_000696425.1 Galeopterus variegatus
AAAGGAATTAATGTGTGTTCAAATTAGTGATAAGCAAACTTCTCACTGTGTCAGGGTCTAAGTGATCATGGAAAGCGGAGTCTAAACAGCGTTCTCATTCTAGATAGGAGGGCTGAAAGTCTGGGACCTTTTCTGAACGCTGCGTAACGTTAGTCATTGATGGTGCAAGTGTGATAGTTGTTCTTTCTCAGTGGAGGGGATTTAGCAGATGTGTTTGATTTGTGAGAAAGCTCATAGACCTCTCAGTGTGGGCTTGGCTCTTCCAGGTGAACACCTAGTAAAATGCTGCTGCTTTGGTGTCAGAAATACTAATTTCTCTGTGGACTTCACAAGGAGTACTTAGCAACTGATGCATCCTTGGTTATCTTTGTACAAGGCTGTTATAGGCATTTGTCAAAAACATGTATCTTCTCTAAAGACTTCCTTCCTTCCTTCNTAGCCACAATCTATTATTTGTCATATATAGTATTTAATCTTCATTATTTTCTGGATGGCACATGATTTTAGCATTTAGTTTTATGTTGAATGAAGAACTGATGGGCCAGCCCGGTGGCGCACTCGGTAGAGTGCAGCGCTTGGGAGCGTGGCAGTGCTCCCACCGAGGGTTCGGATCCCATATAGAGACCGGTCTGCTCACTGGTTGAGTGTGGTGCGGGCGCGACACCGAGGGTTGAGATCCCGTTACCGGTCACGAAAAAAGACAGAAAGGAAAAAAAAAAGAATTGATTAAGAAGGGTTTTTTTAAAAAAAATTTTCTAAATATTTTCATTTATTTCCAAATAAATTTAAGATAATTTCTATTTTTACTAAATACGTTTATGTTTTATTTTCCTGTGCAGAGAATAAAACCAGAGAAAAATGGTATTTCTGCTTTTTGGAATTATTGAGATTGTCTTTTTTATCAGCTTAATCTGTGGTCAAATTTTATAATTGCTTTATGGAGATTAGATTTAAAATTGCAATTTTACTAGGTATAAGACAATTATACTAAGACTTTACACATAAATTAAGGATATTCAAATTATAGCAATTCAAACCTTAAAAATGTTATTATTAAACATGAAATATGTCAGTAATGAATCATATCTTTGACAAAAAGAGCTAAAGAAATAAAATCCAAATTAAATAAATGTGTAAAGATAAATTAAGATAGTAATGAATTAAAATAAAAATAAAATAAACATATCAGTGTTTCAACTATGATCTGTTTCTTCCTGCCTCCATTATTATTTTCCTCTGAAATATCATTTTATCATCTTCGACCTTTGTCTGAACTTTCATAGGTTGTTTTCTGCCCTTTTTTTCAACCTATTCTCTGTCATTCTCTCTCTCTGTCTCAATGTCTGTATTAGCACTTGTCCTCTCTCATGCAAGAGCACATTTCATTCACAGTTAATTTTTCTGTTTTCTTGGCTTACACATTTCCTTACACTTGGATACTTAAGTGTGGTGACACAGTTAAAATGTGTCCAGGGATACTCCAATTATATGTGTTACTGTTTCTGCATCAAANTCTCTTTTTCTTTCTTTCTAGAACTGCTTGATTACATCTGTTTACCATTTCCTCTTTTTTATCCCTCACATCCTCAGTGTTAAGGTACAGCTGTCATGATTCACAAACCTCTCTCACACATAGGACTTACTTTTATACTCAAACTGCAGAAGAATCTTTTACTATTTATTGATAAGATAATTCTGTTTTAAATATATAAAATAAGGCAACTATGTTTGCCTTAAAATTTAAGCAGACAGTAACAATTGCATACTTTTAGTATGTATTTTTTATTTTAGTCAAATCACAGATTCATTGTCTTTCAAAACCCACACATCATCTTTTTGCCAATTTGCCTGCCTTTGCTTTGTCATTATGTCTCCCTTGGTAGTCTGAATAGTTGTGATTTCCTTCACCTTTTTTACCTCCCACTTGTTTAATGGTCCTGAGATTTTGTGTCACTCTTCCTTTTACTCTTTGTAAGGGTCTTCTCAACTAAGTGTGTAAGATAGAAGTGCTTGCTTCTCAGGACATGCACACACATGCACACACACACATATACACACATTTGCTTCCTCTGATTATTGTCTTTATCTTGGCTCATTCACTTTTCCCTTAGGACACAATGTATTCCCCTCATATATCACAATTTCATTTTCATGAGTAGAGAGGAGCTAATATTTGCTATCGTCTTCTATGTGTCAAATTTTCTATAATTAGTATGATTTTAAGTGAAAATCCAGGATTTTATATGTAGTCACATATTTTTATTTTAATAAGGTACTACTTATTGAATAAAAGATTTAGAATAAATCTGCCTGTATGCCATATATTTAGGCGTCTATACTAAACACACTTTTACATGTAAAGTGTACAGTCTATTGCAAAGCTTAATTACATAAATGCCACATAAGGAGCCAACCAGCATATATCCCTTGACTGTTCTTACAGATTCTGATTCTGTATGCCTTGGGGAAAAGCCAGAATTTTTCATTTTTAGTAAATTACCCAGATAATGTATATGTGGATGGCTTAAAACTCTACTTTTTAAA
>NW_007736825.1:15307-16644 GCF_000696425.1 Galeopterus variegatus
CATTTTTAGTAAATTACCCAGATAATGTATATGTGGATGGCTTAAAACTCTACTTTTTAAACACCTGGAGTCTATGACGTTTGCTCTCTCCCTCAAACCCAAAATCAAACTCTATTTCAATAGTGCAAATTAATAATCAGACAGTAATGTGCTATGGTGTTATAGAGATTTTATACTTTCTAAATTACCCATATACAAATGTGCAAGTACATGGAGGACATGGCTCAAACTTGCTATCTTATAGTACCTTGAAACTCAGTCTGAACATTTTCAGGATGCTACGGGTTAAATGTGTCCCTCAAAAGTTCATGTATTAGAAACTTAATCTCCATTGTGACAGTGTTAGGAGGGTGGGAAATCCAATTATAGCAATTGAATGACGGGGCCTTTAAGAGGTGATTAATTTCTGTGGACTGTACCCTTCTGAATGGACTGATCCACTCATGGAGTGATGGGTGTGGCTCTGATGGCTTTAAAAGGAGAGCAAGTGAGGAGGTTACTCTCTCTTGCTCAGCCCATTCTCACCATGTGACACCTGGAATTGCTGTAGAGCCACCACCCAGAACAGGTCCACACCATATGTATTCTCTGGACTTTGGACTTCCTAGCTTCTAAAATTAAGAAATAAATTTATTTTCCTTGAAATTACCCAGTTTCAGGTATTCTGTTATAAGCAACAGAAATGGACTAATACATAGGATGATTTGGGGGATCTGTAAATTTACTCTTTATTACTGTTGCATTGGACAACAGTGCTTTGAAAGTCAAATCACACATTAAAGATTAATTTTCTGGAATAGAAAAGAAACAAACATCTCACTTCTAGAACTGAGTTTAGATTACAGAAAGTCCAGGTGGATGAATGGTAGATAGAATAATGCCCCCTGGAGATGCCCACACTCTAATATGAACTTGTGAATATGTTACCTTACAAAAAGGTAAAAAGGCAAAAAGAACTTTGCAAATGTGATAAAGATTAAAGATTTTAAATAGAAGAGATTATCCCTGAGTATCCCTGTGCCCATCTAATCAAGGGAGTCTCTAAAAGTGAAAAAGGCAGGTAGAAACGTGGGTCAGAGAGACGAGACAGAAGAGGAGGCAGGAGAGGTCTGAGCATAAGAGGGACCCCATTGACTGGTGCTGGCTTTGGAGATGGAGGTAGGTGGCCATAATGAAGAAATGTGGGGGACCTCTAGAAGCTTGGAATGACCTCCCAGCTGGCAACCAGCAATGGAAAGAGTACCTCGGTCCTAAAATCACAAACAGCTAAGTTTTGCCAACAATCTGAATGAGACCAGAAGCTGATTCTCTCCTAGAACCTCCAGGAAAAAGAAAAA
>NW_007736825.1:17056-27187 GCF_000696425.1 Galeopterus variegatus
AAAAATGCAGCCCTGTGGACACCTTGATTATAACCTGATGAGACCTGAGTTGAACTTTTGACCTACAGACCCATGAGATAACAGATTGGTGCTGTTTAAGCCACTACATTTGTCTTTATTTGTTATGGCAGGAGTAGATGTCAAATACAGTGTGAAAAAAAGGAATATATCAAAATGCTAAAATAACAATTGTTATGATTTTTATCCTGACTGTAATCTTAAGAACAGCTTGACAATTAAATGCCAAGTGGTCACATTCAGTTATTGTGAGGAACACATTTCCACATCATTATTCTGTTCTTTACCTTGTATATAGCTCTTTATCAAATTAAAATTTAATACTTGTGGAATACATGAGAAGAACATTTTCATGTCAGCATTTTGAAGACATTATAGTATGACTTACAAAATACTGCAGGAAGTATATAAGGTAAGCACTTTACTTAAAGTGCTTATAAAGATTAAGCCAATTCTGAGCTTGACTATATGTGGAGATAAAGCGTAAAAGTTTCTGAAGCCAATTTAAAATTATGTGTGAGATGCATATCAGTGCATCATCTTTGTTTTGATTTTCTGGAAATCAAAGTGACTAACACAATGCAATGTTACTTCTATATATTGTGCTTTGAGAATTAGGCTTATTTTTTACAAGTAAAATAATTTGGAGAATCGTATTGCATGAGGAGATTGATTTTTTTTTTTCTGTTTGTAGATGTCGAATCATTCTCTCTCAGTTATTTAAATAGAATGGAATTATTCATCAAGCTTTCTTTTCATTCTTGCATGCTCTGGGACTTATGTCTCAGAATGTCTCTCTTCTATTTTATATAAATGACATTCTGCTATTTGTGCTATAACTAAACATAACTGTGCTTGCTAATAGTTAGAATCCAACTGGTAAAGTCAGTAAATTGAATGTAGACAATTTGAGAAGGGGTGAATATGTTTTATTTCTTGGGATTAATATTGTTCTGTCAAAAAGTGACACATATTGATGGAACATTTCAATAATAGGTTAATTTGTATATCAGTTACCATTATTACTGTATGCATACATAATTTAACTCTAAGTAAATGACATAATAGTCTAAAAGAAAGTAAAACATAAATGTTTAAGAACTTAAATTATATTACTTCTTAACTTTCTTCCTTTGAGATGTTCTGACTCCATTTTCAGAGTATTTTAAAATGCAATTCTTTTATTTTTACACAGTACAAATAAGGTAGGAAAAGAAATGAAAGGGATAAAAAAACTGAAGAAGAAACAGAAATTTCATTACTAGTAGATGCCACAACTGCCTATACAAAAAATTCAAACATTTCTGTAGACAAATTTTAGAAGTAATAAATTTTGCAATCTTTCAAAAGACAAGGTCAATATATAATCATATGTCTATATGCCAACAGAAAACAAATAAAATAACAATATTTTACTCACAATTGAATTCATAAATATCAAACACTTAGGCACAAATCTGATAAAAGATGTGCAAAACCTCTATATTGAAAAATCACAAAACATTAGTGAAAGAAATTAAAAACCTAACAATGCAAAATATATATATTCAAATATTAAAATAATAAAAACTTAAAAGTTTTCCCCCAAATCAATCTACAGATCCATGCAATCCCTATAAAAATCCTAGGACTTCTTTGGGAAATGAAGGCACAAATTAAAAAAAAAAAATTCCAAAATACTTATATAAAAGCTTAGGCCCAAGAATAACCACGACAATTTGGAGGAAGGAGACTGGAAAATTTACACTATGCTCCTGGATCCTGACAGTACTAAGACTTATTGTTCAGGATTGGCACAAAGTTAGACTAAACGATCAGTAGAAAGTAAGAGAGAGTCTAAAAACACACATATTCCATTAGATGATTTATGACATAGGTGACATTGCAGTGCAGTGGAGAAAATGTAATAACTTCCCTAATTGATGATGGATCAATTTTTTTAAATGTGTCTTGACCCCTGACTTACACTATGCCTAAAAATACATTCCAATGAGCTGCAGAACTAAGCATGCTGCCAGTATCAGTATTATCAGAATGTTTCAGACATTCATACAGATGTGAAATGCCATTTGATTTTAGTATTATCTTTTTCTCTAATGACAAACTACATTTTAGCATCTTTTCATGTGATTATTTGCCATTTACATATCTTCTTTGTGAAGAGTCTTATTATTATTATTATTATTTTGTTGTCCTTTTTGAGACCGGCCGCACCGCACTCAGCCAGTGAGCGCTGTGAGTGCACCGGCCATCCCTATATAGGATCCGAACCTGCGGTGGGAGCGCTGCTGCACTCCCAGCGCCGCACTCTCCCGAGTGCGCCATGGGTTCGGCCCCTTATATTTTTTTAAATTGAGTTGTGTGTGGGATTTTTTTTTTTTCGATTAGGAAAATATTTACATATTTTGGGCACAAATCCTTTATAAGTCATATAATTTGCACATATTTTCTCCCATCTGTAGCTTGACTTTTCATTCTCTTACAGTTCTGCCATAAAGCAACCATTTTTATGCACAACCTTTTTCAGCATATTAGGTAAAACTTATAGATTTTTTTGTACATGATACTTGGAGTCATATTTTAGAACTCTTTGCCTAAGCCAACAGCATGAAGATTTTCTCCTATTTTTATAAATATTTTTGTGGTTTAAAACTTTTATATTAAGTCTGTTACTCACTTGAGTTAACTTTTTGGGTAAGGTGTAAGAAATAGCTCCAGGTTCATTGCTTTCAAGGTGATGTCCAATTTTTCCAGCATCGTTTACTGAAAAAAAAAGTAATCTATTTTCTTTTCTTAAATTTTTCTCAAAAATCAATTGGACATACTTATGTGGGTTCATTTTTGGATGCTTTGTTCTTTTTCATAAATCCATGTGTTTATCCCTTTACCAATACCACAATGTCTGATTACTGTAGTTTATAGTAAAGATTGAAATTGGCTGATATGAATTTTCTGATTTTTAAAATTTATTTTAACATTTACTTGTACTTATCTGTGGGGTAGAGTATGTTGTTTAAATACATGCATGTATCGCACAATGATTCACTTAGGGTAGATAGCATAGTTTTGTATCCATTTTTCCATTGCTTCTCCTTCTGCCACTCCCTTTCCCTCTGGTAACCATTATTTTACTCTCTACTTATATGAGAACCACTTTTTTTTTTTTTGCAGATTCCACACATGAGTGAGATCATCCAGTATTTGTCTTTCTGTGCCTGACTTACTTCACTTAGCATGATAGTTTCTAGTACTTTTTGTAATTTAGTCCTTAAAAGACCAATGTGTTGACTTACATTGATAGATTTTGTGAAAATGTTGAACCACTCTTGTGTTTATAATGTATTATCCTTTTTCTGTATTGGTAGATTCAAATTGGTAATATTTGTACAGGATTTGTTTTATCTATGTTCAGGAGAGATGTTAGTAGTTTTCGCTCCACCACCCCCACACCCCCACTCCTCACAGAAATATCTTTGTCTTGTTTTATTATAAGAGTAATGCTGGTCTTATAAAATAAGTTGGGAAGCATTTTTTCTTTTTCTATTTTCTGAAAGATTGTGTAGAATTGGTATAATTTCTTCCTTAAGTGTTAGGTAGAATTTATAAGTAAGTCATCTTGATGTGAAGTTTCCTTTTAACTTCATGTTTAATTTTTTCATTGATATAATTTAGTTTTCAAGCCCTTTAAAGTGATATTCTGATTTACCCAATGCTGGCACACCTTAGGATCTAACATGGGACCTGCATGGTAGTCTAGATCATAGTTCAGTTCTCGAAGTCTGTGGCATACTGTTTGGAGTTATTTCTACACATGTGGTCGCCTGGGGATGAACTGGAAACTCCATAAACAACTTTATGGGATTCCTTTCCAGAGCTCTCTGCTGTTCATAATCCTTCTCAGACTTTCTAGCTCCTAAGGCCTTCCTCAACCATTTTCCTAGATCTATGGCTAGAAAGCCTAAGGTTTAGCGTCCCTGTACTCATTTAAGTTTTAGGTCACTTTGTATGCTCTTAGGGAAAATGGTGGGAGGAAGGAGAGAGAAAAAAGAAATAGAGATTCTTCTTTCACTCTTCAGGTCAAGGGGCTTCCTCTTCCAGTTTATCTGGTCAGGGAAAAGGATTTATTTTCAATTTCAGCTGTCTTCAGAGTCACTGTTGCTGTGTCCTGCTACCCCTGCAGTAGTGACCATCAGGACTGGAACTTACTTTGAGGTAGGGCTAGGAGGAGAAAAAAGAAAACAAAAACCGGGGTTCTCTGCCCCATCTGTCCTGCAGAGAGGCCTCTTCTCAGATATCTGGCCAGAAAGAAAAAGTTTAACCTGGATCTTTTTCTGCTCTTGCCTGATGCAGAGTTCCAGGATTTGGGTTGTTCTGAGTCTAACCTGAAAGATAAAAGAAGGAAAAAACAAAAAACTGAAAAAAACAGAAAGAAATTTACTGTCATATTTGAGACTTGATTTTTCCACCCAATCTACTTCTTATTATTTACTTTTCAATGAATCCAGATAATTGCTTCATGTATTCTGTCCAGGTGTTTTAGTTGTAATCAGTGGAAGAGATAGAGTGGAGGGTGTTTATTTCATCTTAATTGAAACCTGAAGTCCTTAACCAGAACTGGAAGCGCTTATCCACAGCTGGAGGCCTTACTCAGAACAGCTTGTCCCTGTGTTTTAATGATATCCCTAAAGTATATAGTTGGAAAAATTAACTTTGGAGGAGATATAATTATATGTGATTATATATTCTTTCTTCCTTGTGCGGTCTCAAAAAACATTATTTAACATCTTTAAGATATCTCACTTAACTACAGTGTCCTACTATAAAAAAATTGTCTAATAATTCCTAGTTGAATAGTGTTGGAAAAATAAGAGATAGAGCACATAAAATGTCTATTCAATAGGAGGACATGAAAAGATAGTCATTTTAATTTATGTGTATGATATATACTCATTGAAACAATCCAACCATGTACACCAAGATTCTCCCTCCCATTTATGTAACATGTCAGCCTGACAACCGAAGTAACCATTGTTAACAACTTGATATTCTTCCTTAATTTTTCCAAGTTCACACAAATAAGAACTTATGTACACCACAGTTTGAACAGCTTGTATCCTTTTTAATAATTTTTAATTTTAAATGTAAAACTCTGTATCGAGAGTTTTACGTATAATGGTGAAAATGCTGTACTTTTAAAGTGTCCAAAATCAAAGTAGAAATTCTATCTTTTTCATGAAATAATGAACATATGTGTATAAATTCCTGACATCTCATTTTCTATAGAAGACATTATATAACAGTGGGAAAGTGCACTAAAAAAAACCTAGACCCAGGAGGACAGACTGAATTTTGGCTATTTTCCTAATATTTACATTATCTTGAAAAAATTAAGTTACATATGAGAACAAAGTAAAACAAAACAGAAACTATGTGCTGTAATTTAAATTTTATTATATTTATTGCATTGTAACTCAAAATTTCACAAGTCTATAGATTTAAAGTGTATAGATTTAAACACACACACACGAACAAATGGATTCCCTTATTCTTTGGTTGATGGGCAAACAGGTTGTTTCCAGATATTCTTTTTTTATAAATTAAATCAATACAAAATAACATTTCTTGAATAAGTAGGTTTTTGTATTTTTTTATAGGATAGAAAAACAATAATGGGAGAAAGAGGCAAACAAGGTATAATTTTTAAAACTGATAATGAACAACTGCAGAGTGTATAAGCAAATTATTTACTCTCAAATTTGTATCTACATCATCTTCAACATTAGATACTATTATTTATTTGTCTGTTATTATTATTATTATTCCCATCTGGAGGATAAAAATGATGTTTCATTGTGGCTAAAATTTTCATGTAAAAAACTACTCATGACACTAACCATCATTTCACACATTTATAGGTCACAGAGATTTTCTTTTTGTTAATTTCTCTTTGCATCTTATGCCTAATTTTTCTAACGTATTGTTTAAATTTTTTTCTGCTACTTAATCTTTGTACTTAACACAGTGATTGGCCTTTTCTTCATTTTTATATCCCACACAATGTTTTACAATCCATATTTACATTTTTACCTCATTACAGTGACCTGTGAAACAATGTCATCATACATGCCCATAGTTTTCTTAATATTATCTGTTTTTTTTCTGATTTGGGAAATAGTATTCTACTCAAATTCAAAGTTATATAATTACTTGCCTCATGAATTTCTATATAAAAATAAATGCTTTGTTATATAATAGAATTCAAAATTTAAATTTGAAATAACCAGTTTGGTTTCTGGCCCCAGTTAATACCTGTGAGATCATGAATAAGTCATGTAGATACTCAGCATATTTATTATTTACTTCACTCAACAAACATTTATTGCATGCAACAATGTTCCATGTACACCTGTAGAGTTTCAGGATATAGCCAAGAAAGACATACACCAGCATTCCTGCCCTGTAGGTACTTACATTATGAATGAACACATTTGGGATGAAGTAGTTTTAATAACATTTATGTAATAGGGATGCTATGAGTCATGTATGACATAGGTAAAATAATTTTTATCAAATAAAGCTGTAAGTAACAGGCATGTTGGTCTTTGGATTATCATTATATAGAACACATAAGAAAAGTATTTTTTTCTAGCCAGAGCAACCACTGGTAGATGGAGGTTATGTGTCTCATTCTTTGTTACATAACAGCTCATAATTTGGTGGCAAGCAAATAATAATGAAAATAGTGCTGTCGTATTTGTTATTCTTTAACCAATAAGTTAGGAATCAATAAGAGTAACATTAACAAAGACTAATTTGTTTTTCTGCTATAGTTACTCATCCCTCTCTAAACCTGAACATGAGCAGGATTAGAAGGCAGGCATCACACACTCCGTTGTTCCTGTTGTGATAGAATTAACAACCAACCACAACATGCGTGTCTATGGTGGTTTCATGTTCTTTGCTCACTCTTCTGAAAGGTTTAAGTGGACTTCAGGATTTTAAGTAGGCTTTACAATTTGTTAAGGCTAAAGATATTGCACAAGTAGAAGCTGTCATTTCCAATCAAGGTCTAGAAACCAATCACAGAGCACCAATACTAGTGAACTGACCCATGGTAGAATACAACTTGGTTACTAAAAGAACAAGATTAAGGACACTAATAGTTAGTGTCCTCTGGCCTCAGAAGAACGCTTTTTGAAGTTTAATAAAAGGCAGCCTATTTGTTATGTGGCTTCCAGTGTTTTGCATCAGTACTGATCTTTCACTGGTGTTTTGTTTGTACAAGGGTACTTCAAAAACTTTGCAGAAAAATAGAATTGAAAGATAATATGAAATTTTCTACGAATTTTTTGAAGTAGCTTTGTGTGACTTGATTTGTTGTAACAAAAGGATTTCTTGACATAAAGTGAAGGCATGTGCATTCTTTTCCATTGTGATATTTTGATTGGGAGAATTGTTACTGATCATTAAAATGTAAAACTTTTTGCATACTAAGTTTTATTGCATTTAATTATTTTTATTTATATGTAATTGTTTCATATAAATTTATAAAATATTACCAGTGAAGAACAGAGTATTATTTTTTTAATGAACTTTTTGTATTGAAACATAATTGATTGTACATGTCTGTGGGGAACAGCATTGAATATCAATAACTGTGTGCAATATGTGATGCTCAAATCAGGATAGTTAGTGTATTCAACACTACACAATGTATTCATTTCTTGTGACCCATTACCAATTTCTTGCAAACTCCTCCCCACATCCTGCTTTTCCACCTCTGGTAACCTCAGTTCTATTCTCTCCTTTCAAAAGTTCAGCATTATTGTGATTATTGTATCTTTCTTTTATATATATATATATAATTTGTTTACTTTTTTATTTTTGAGCACCTACTTATGAGTGAGGACATGCAGTACTTCTCCTTCTGTGCCTGGCTTATTTCACTTAAGTTTTTCTCTAGATTCATCCATGTTGTTGCAAATGACAGGATTTCATTCTTTTTTATGGCAGAGTAGTATTCCATTGTATAAGTAAACCACATTTTTCTTATGCAGTAATCCAACGATGGACACATAGGTTGGTTCCATCTCTTGACTATTGTAAATAGAGCTGCAATAAACATGGGGGTGCAGGATCCCTTTGACATGATAATTTCCATTCCTTTGGGTGCTACCCAAAAATCTACCCAGCAGTGGGATTGCTGTATCTCATGGTCTCCAAGCTCATCATGCTGCTGTTAATGGTAGAATTTCATTCTTTTTTTATGGCAGAGTAGTATTCCATTGTGTACATATACCAAATTTTCCTTATGCAGTCAACTGTCAGTATACAGTTGTGGTGGTTCCATAACTTGGCTATTGTAAATAGAGCTGTGAGGAACATTGGAGTGCAGGTATCCCTTTGACATGGTGATTTACATTCCTTTGGGTATATACCCAGAGGTGGGATTGCTGGGTTGTATGGTAATTCTATCTGTAGTTGTCTGAAGAACCTTCATACTGGCTGTGCTAATTCACAGTCCCACCAACAGTATAGAAGAGTTCCATTTTCTCTACATCCTTGCCAGCATTTATTCTTGGACTTTCTCATAATAAACAGTCTAGCTGGGGTGAGATGTGTTTTGATTTGCATTTTCCTGATCCTTTGTGATGTTGAGCATTTTTTCATGTGTCTGTTGGCCATTTGTATATCTTCCTTTGAGAAATGCCTATTCAGCTCCTTTGCCCATTTTTTATGGATTACTTCTTTTTATGCTGTTAAGTTTTTTGAATTTCCTGTATATTCTGGATATTAATCCCTTGTCAGATGCATGGTTTGCAAATATTTTCTCTCATCCTGCAGTTGTTCTCTTCACTGTATTGTTTCTTTTGCTGTGCAGCAGCTTTTTAGTTTGATATAATTCCATTGGCTTATTTTTTCTTTCATAGACTGAGCTTTTGGAGTCTTATTCATAAAATCTTTGCCCAGTCCTACTTCTTGGAGTATTTTGCCTATGTTTTCTTTTAGGTGTTTTGTAGTTTCAGTTCTTATACTTAAGTCTTTAATCCATTTTGAGTTGATATAGTAAGTGTTACAAGTCTAGTTTCATTCTTCTACATGTGGATGTCCAGTTTTCCCAGTACCATTTATTGAAGAGTCAGTCTTTTCCCCATTGTATGTCCTTGGTGCATTTGTTGTAAGATCAGTTGGCTGTAACTTTGTGGGTTGATTTCTAATTCTCTATTCTGTTCCATGGTCTGAGTGTCTGTTTTTATGCCAGTACCATGCTGTTCTGGTTACCATAGCCTTGTAGTATAATTTGAGGTCAGATAGTGTAATGCCTCTGGCTTTATTATCTTTTTTGCTCAGTGTCGTTCCTTAAAAACTAACGTCACCTTAAGTGACATTACAAGCAGTGCCCTTATGGGCCCACAAGGGCGTATTAATGTGGCAGCCTAAGACGGCACCGGGAGGAAGTAGCGTGGGGGTGTCTGCAGGAACCTTGCCTAAGCCCTTATTGGCCGAATACACGCTTCCGTGCTCGAGGTTGCAATAGCTAGGCATTGAGACAGGATGCATGCTGTCTTGACCTTTAAGCTGATAAGATTATGTAAAAAACCTCCCTCCCTATCTGCCTACAAAAGCAAGTGCTTGTGTGATAATAAATGGAACTGCCTCGACAGAACCCCCGCCGCGTCTGACTGTCCTTTAACTGGGCTGGTTGGGGCCGGTGGTGTGCTCACCTCTCTTTAGGCTCTCTTCCCCCGTCTCCTTCCAAAGGGGACTGGAGGGAAAGAGTAATCCGGGCTGTTTGCTCGCTCACCAGAAGGAATGAGGCTAGTGCTGTACGGGTCGGCTGCTGGTGGCGGACCCTACAGCTCAGGATTGCTTTGGCTATTCAGAGTCTTCTCTTGTTCCACATGAATGTTAGGATTGTTTTTTTTCTATTTCTGTGAAGAAAGTCATTGGTATTTTGATGGAGATTGCATTGAATCTGTAGATCCTTTTGGGTAGTATGGACATTTTCACCATGTTGATTCTTCCAATCCGAGATCATAGGATATCTTTCCATCTTTTTGTGTCCTCTTAGAGATCTTTCATATAAGATCTTGGACTATAGTTTTCTTTTAT
>NW_007736825.1:28779-29712 GCF_000696425.1 Galeopterus variegatus
ATTACCTTAAAATAAGTGAATATAATTTTACCTGTTACATTTCTATGAAAAATAAATTAGGCACCAATATGTTGTTAAGAAATTATGCTTTATTTAAAAAACCCCTTAGTTTTATGAAAATTGTTTTTAATCATTTTTATATTGTCATATACAGGAAAACTAAAATATTTTAATTCTGTTTATACATAATGTTAACTAATAATGTCCTCAGTTTCTTTGCATAAGTTCTAAAGTGTCCCTCTCTTAGGAATAAATGAAGATGACACAGCAATTGTTGAACACCAAGTATAGAGCAAGGTTGTGACATTAAATTATACAATCACATAAATTCAGTTATCATTAATATATCACAATCACTGTAGCAACTTTCATTATTTTTCCCCAAAGTGATGGAATAATCAAATATCAAGTCTAAAAACTGGTGATTCTTTACCTCTAGAATCATATTGTTAAAGTTGTGTATTTTGTTCACTTTATTAAAATATTGTTTTCATCATGCAATATGTTTCTACATGGACTTGAGTCTGTTTCTGGGCTCTTCATTAATATATCAACTTGTACAGCAGCTATTTTTACAATTTATTATTTTAGTGCCAAATTTCACATCCCCTTCTGCTCATCTAATTTCCATGCCCCACTGGTTATATCTCGTGCCAGTGTCCTGACACCAGCAACCTCTGCAGCCTCATTCCACATTTTTTTTTTCTTGCCAGAAGTCAAGGAAAGCATTCTATCAGTACAAGGAGGCAATCTGAAAATCCTGGAAAATTAAGGCCCCAGAGGCAATAATCAATTAGATGGGATAGTGTCGGGCCTTACTAATGCCAGCTTAAGTGACATTACAAGTGGTGCCATTACGGGCCCACAAGGGGGTATTAATGTGGCAGCCTAAGATGGCACCAGGAGGAAGTAGGGTGGGAGTGTCTGCGGGAA